>NW_022900913.1:22557326-22585652 GCF_012274545.1 Fukomys damarensis | reverse complement strand
GAATATAATTTCTCAAATGTCACTAATATATATATATATATATTGATATTTTAATGAATATTTTGAGTTTAACAGGCAAATATGTAAATTCTTTTGTCTGGGCTACTTTACTATGTTTTGGCATTAGTAAACATAAATTACATTTCTTTATTTATAATGATTTTGCATATTTTATATAATTAAGTTACTTAGTCTGTAGAAACAAGCGTTGTTTTATAATACCTTGATTTTCAGTTTTCTCATTATTTAATTCAGATAATTTTCTCAAGTCAATTTTGTTATTTTCTTTATACAATAAAATTATTTTCTATTGTATGTAGGCTCTATACTCAATATTTTACAAATAAATTGCTTGCATATATCCTTTTATGTATTTCTATTGTTCTGCCTTCTAATATTTATTATGATAAAGCTACGCATATGAGAGTTGTAAAGGTGGTTGCGTTCTATGTGAACAATTAGAAATTTTAAAAACTAAGATGGATCTCCCTTTTGAAAAAGTACAAATAATTCTCATTTCTGAGTCATTGTCTTAAGGATTTATGATTACTAATAGGAAAAATCTTAGCCTCCTTTCTCTAAAACTGTTTCATTTTTGTGTCCCATTGGAATGTGTGTTAAACCCAAAGCAAGGTTTTCTTTTAATCATTACTTTTTGTTAATTAATTCACTGTACCATTTTTAATTAATGAAGTCATCTCCTGAGACAGGCAGAAACAGAAGATCTGTATATCTGTCATCATTTGATAAAAAGAAAAGAACATTTAAGGTCCATTACACTTCGCTATTTACTAGGACTGTGCCGCGTCTGTCGGCAGTGTCTCTGATCTTTGCATGCTGGTAAGTGGAGCGTTCTTAGCAGTGCTGATGCAGTTGGTGCCTTTGCTACTTTTCTAGAGTAAGGGTTTGTGCCTGATGTGGAGTGGGAGGTGGGCATTGAACAATAGTCTCTCATGTTCTGCAATTTTAGGAAGATGTTCAACAAGTTGACCTCTGGAAGAAGAAAGAAACGGATGCAGACTTTCTGCCCTCCTTCCGAGGCGGGTGGGTGTTAGGGAAGCCAGCCCCACCCACCCAGGAACCGTGCCTCAACTACTTCCTCTCTTTTCCTCACAGGACACAGTTTATCATTACTCCTTAATTCAAAGACAATTAAAAGAAAATAGATATCCCTGAAGCAAATTTATCATATTTACAATTATTGAAATTGTAGCATGAGGTATATTTTGCAGAAAATCAAGGCAATGGAGTATGTATAGTAGAATATTTCGTAAAAAAAAAAAAAACAACAAAAAACCTTAAAATTCAGAAAAAAATCAAGTTGAGTAAAATGGAAGAAAAGAGACAACTAAACTCTAAAATAAAATTCAATTTGCATAATATTACAATTTAATTAGAAGTAAAAACCAATAAAATACTGAAAGTTATGCTTAATTTAAAAAAAGAATTAAATGAGAGTTTCCAAAGGCAACAAGCAAATTATGGGCAGGATATTTAGTTCACTGGTTCTGTACCCTGCCTAGCAAACACAAGGTTCCAAATTCAATCTCTGGTACCAAAAAAAAAAAAAAGTTTATAAAATTAATAAATTATTACACAGTCAGGTTTAGCTCTACAGATTGCAAAACTATTCTTTAAACCAGAAAGTGACATTTTAGCAGTTATTAGGTGCAGCTTTTCCAAACCACTTAAGACCAAACTCTAGATGAAGCTGACATACAACAAATGATTCTTTTGATAAAAATGTAGGGTTTGGAGATATAGCATAGTGGTAGATCATTTGCTTAACATGTCCATGCTCAAAGGAAGAGAGGGAGAGAGAGAAAGAGGAAAAGAAGGAAGAGAATTTAGCTCAGTGGCACATCTCCTGGCTTGCAAACACAGGTCCTGAGTTCAATCCCTGGTACAATAAAAAAAAATGTTTGAAAGAATGAAAGAGAAAGAATCAAGGAATGAAAAAGGCAGAGGAAGAAAGAGAAAGACAACAAAGCAAAGAAAATAATAAAGGCAGAGAAAATTGTTCTAGAATGAGGGGAACAAATTTTCAACTAACGAAACAGCTGGATAAAATAATGGGCACAATCTTGATTAGCCAAAATATTCAGAAACCAATTTTAAGCAGACATTAACAGTTTTTCAAAACAATAGAGGCATAAATTCATCTGCATGGGGAGAGAACATAGGTAAAATGCTGGAATATATCGCACCCTATACTACTAAGGCAAGTAAATATTCTCAAGTGCTTAGTATCCTTAAAAACAGTCATTAATGAGAATGAAAGTAGAAGTGAATTACGTCTTACCCAGGAAGTCAATATCTACTAATTTCTGTGTCTCTCAGAGCCTACTCTGTGCATGCTGAATGTTGAATCCAGGACTACACACACTTGTCTAGGCTCTAGAAAAAGGTTATATAGAGCCGAGGTTTTAGCTCAGCAGTTAGGTGGCCTGCCTCGCAAGCACAAGGACCTGAGTTCGATATCTGGTACCACAAAAAAAAAAAAGCTGTGTTGTAGACTTTGATTTCCTTTAGAAGCCATAGCTCTCCCCACCAAAACAACCAGCAGTATTCTTTGCTCTTTAATATCAAGAGGACACGACTAGCATAACATGATGACTGAAAAAAACCTCATGCACATTTTAACTAGCAAATAGTTGATCTTCTTAGACAGAACTCAAAAATACAAGTCAAATAAATTTTAGGTGATATTTTAGTTCTTGCTTTTATAATCAATTATCATAAACCGAGTGTCCCGCAAGCGAGCGTTCACACACACACACACACACACACACACACACACACACACAGAACTTCTCACAGCTCTGAAGGCCGGAAGTCTGAAATCAGTGCCCCACCCTGGGCAGGGGCTGAGGAGATGCTCTTCCTTGTATAGACTGCATTTTTCTTTACATCTTCCCTTGGTGAAGAGCAGAGAGAAATGAGCTCTCTAGAATCTTACAAAGCACTAATTCTAATCACAAGAACTTTACTGTACGAACTAAGTTAATGCTAATTTCCTCGCAAAGACCTCATTTCCTCATACCCTTATGTTAGGTAGTAAGCTTTCAAGATACACAGGTACTCAATCTATAGAAGATTGAAGAAGGACTTAAATACACAGAGAACAAAATCTGTGCACTGAAAGAGTAAATTAACATTGTGAGATACACAATAAAAGCAGACATCGTGAAAGACTTGATTAAATATTAAAATCTAAAAAATAAAGACATCTCTATAAAGGAAGAAGTAGCATGTGCAATACAAAACTATCACTACAAGCCCACAAAATTGCTAGGTTAGAACTTTGAATTAGCCTGTCTAATATAAAATAACACAATGTACAACTGTAAGGAGGAGGAAATTCAGGAAAGTAAATATATAACATTAAATAAATATATTTAAATGTACAAACTACATGTCACTCAACAAAATAGAATAAAAATAAAAGATATACAGTATATTGTACTTTCACTTATACATTTCATTGAAGAAATGTGTGAATTATATTCAATAGGTGGAGATATAATGATTAAAAATTAAAAGGAAAATTTTCTTTCATAGTATATTTCAGTATTTTGCTTTTTGCCTCTTCTGAAAGGTAGTTTCTGTTAACATTCTGCTAACCTGAATTTTGATATGCATTTTTATTAAAAATGCAGTTTTATGTATTACTTTGGTCATTGGCACTAATTCAGTGAAAACAGGAAAAAAGAAATAAATTCTACTATATAATGCATAATTGTAAATCTGTTTATTTCTAATGACAATTTTGTTTTCATATACTATAAAATAAAACTTAGGATATGTCAGAAATACTAAAATGTTAAAATTATATACTAGCTCTTGTCATTATCTCTACTAAGCTTTTTTAAAGACACATTGCATGCTTATAATACTATTTTTACATAGCATTACATCAAGAATATTTTCTATTTTGTTATAAATTTGAAAGCATACTGATTAATAACTACACATTTTGTTTTCTGCACATTACTTTGATCATCCTTTATTGACTAGTATCAAAATTTTCTAACATTTTCTATTTGAAAACATTCTATAACATTCTTAGGTATAATTATTGAATTGTATTATTTCTTTAAAATAAATATTTTAATCCCATGTAAATAAAGTATGCTGTGGGTGCTCAAACTCATAGTTAAAAAATATTTCAGTGCACCAGCATTTCAGAGACATTAAGAATGTTTGAGGGTTTTTAAGTAAATGAACATATTGATCAATTTTAAGAACAATTTCATTTTTTTTATTATTTATTGATTTATTTGTGTGTTTGCTTATTTATTTTTGGTACCAGGGATTGAACTCAGGGCCTTGAGCTTGTGAGGCAGGTGGTGGCAGCATTGAGCTACACCCCTGGCCCTTTAAGAGCAATTGTAGAGACAATCAGATATTATGTGAAAAAATAGGGAGGATAACAATTCACCTCTGAATAGTCTCATGGCGCAATTAAGTCTGCATCTAAACTAAATGCTAACAGCCACTGACTTTGAGGGAAATAATAAAAATCAAGAAAATATACAAAAATAAAACCTATAGAAAAATCCAGAAGTTTTTAATTCTTCAAGATACGTGTACTTCCACAAAGAGAAACTAAACTATGGGAAAAAAGAAGAGAAAGGTACAGCTTGTAGATCAAAAGAAAAGAAAATTGCTAATTAGCCTGTCAATATACTGTGTCCTATTGAAATTCTGATTCCTACAAAAGTTTGAAAGAAATTATGAGGCATCATGGATGTCATGTTTATGGGAACAGGGTTCATATTGTAGATGTGGGAAAAGGTGTGAAATGACCAGCTTTGTGAGTTGCATTACACTCTTACCATGTGGTCATAAAACGATACAGAAACAGACTATTGCAGACTTACTCAGCTTTTGTGAAACCTGGCCTCTCTCTGGTACAAACTGATCCTCTCTCTCAGCACACTCGTATGTGCTGAATTTCTCTACATAATCTTGATGTTTACTGTTCTATATACTTAACATATAAGCAAATTTAACCTTCACGGAAAGCATGTTTGCCCACACCCTTGGAAAGAGCCCCACCAAGAAGACCTGGAAACCTAACTTAATTTTGAGCTATCTGAAGATTTTGACATTGTAACTCCTTTGAAACATCTAAGTACACAGAACTGTCTCACTTCTCTCTAGTAAGAGTGACTGGTTCAATAATTCTGGAAGGCAACATAATATTCAAGAACGGCTTCTACTTTGGCTATTTGGCCTATGTATTCTTGTAGTTTTAAGTCAAAGCATAACAACTTGAAAATGTGCTGACTTGGTTAAAAAAAAAACCCAAAGAATTATAATTTAAAGAAGCTAATTCAAACCATACTATATATGTCAGCAGTAGCTTGGAAGGTATAAGTAGCACTATATTAGATGATTCTTTATCAAAAAGATTGAAACCTAAAATTGGAAAGAAATAGTCTATTTATCTAAGAATACACTGGTGATAAATGATTTCACACATCAGGTAATCTTGCAAACTAATACGATGGCCCCCAGAACCACTGTATACTCAATAACCAAGCTGAGCAAAATCGAAATGCCTGAATTACTATATAAGGAGATAGGTAAAGAGATTAAAGAGTTCTGAAAAGCGGCCATGCTACAGTGGATATAATACATGCAGTGGGAAGACAAGCAAGATGGTAATGTTCTGCAGAAAGGCCTGGAAGACATGTCACCTATCAAGGCCACAGAATCCCTGGTGTGAGGACAGCATCGGCACCAAAAGGTCACTATGACTCTACTTTTTGGTTCAAGGCTAGAGGTAGAAAAGAATGTTACATAGGTTGTTTAGCTGAAAACTGAGGGATAAACGAACTTGAAACATTTCTGTTCAGGCTGTGACATGTAACTTACAGTAACCAGGTAGTGTTTAAACACAGATAGTGAAGTTTTCAGCACAGTTAGAGTAGCAGCCCCAAGCACATGATCCGTACAATGAGAGTGTCAGTTAATAGAACATGACCAGCCTACTGACACAACAGATTTGTGCCAGACAGATGCATTAATCAGCGGAAACTAGGAGAAGCAATCAAGGTTTTGTCAGAGAGATTCTCAGGTACACTGTCTCAAGAGGTGAACTATTGTTCAGACCCACATTTCTTGAACACAATTCCCTAGTTTTTAAAATTAAGTATCCTCCAGCACCGGAGCACATTTACATTTTAGTGATTTCAGGAGCTAAGCCTTTTTACCCTGAAAATAAGACCTAGTTGGAAAATAATCTGCCTTGAAAACCAGAGATCAAAACTGCCAGAATTCATCATCTACCCTTACCTTACCTGCCATCACTATTCTCTTGCTTTTTTTCTGTGGCTACTGTGTAAGGCTACTGATCTTACAGTAGTTTCAGGGAAGCACTGTATTACCCAAAATTAATTATGATCATTTATTCAATAAAATAGACATTGGAAAGGTATGATACATATTTATAGCACCATTAAGAAAGCTTAAGTAACATTAAACACGGATGCTCTGAAACATTGTCACAGCCTTCCCTTTTGTGCAGAGCATAAAGAAACCCAGAAATAAATACCATATGTTCAAATTACTGGTGGTCTCTTCAAGGACTTTGACTATTTTAGTTGTCATTAAAATATTTGGAAGTCAGGATAACCCCCAAATTTGATCCTGAGTTGTGGATACAAACTATTGTAGTAAGAAAGCTAAGTGGGGCCTTCTGAAAGTATTCTTTCATAATTCAGTTCCTAAAATAAATATATAAAAAGTGTATCATGGAGATTTCAAAGATTAGGCCATTGATATAAACTTTGTATGTACTTGTGCACCGCAAGGATAGTGCTCTTTATCCCATCTCCACATAAACAATCTAGTGTTTTCTTTGCAGAAATCAAATGGATCTTGGCAGATGATTGTAGATCGCCAGTTGTTAAACACAGCACTTGCTTGCTGTGATTTAAGCTGCTGTTGCAGATGTGATACCTGTGTTAGAGTAGACATAGCCACAGGTTCCTGCTACGTGGACACTGGCATGGCAGGTGCATTATTTGCTAGTTCAATGAAAAAGGAGTTTTAGGAAGAATTTTTATGAATATAATATGCAAAACAAATCCTTATAGAAATTCTCCCCGACTGTGTTAACTCTTCTTCCTTCAGTGAAATGGTGTAAAGAGATTGCAACTACCTAGGCACTGCAAAGAGTTGAACCTGAACCCACTACATTGAAAAGAGAACAGTGCTTTATGCAAATGGCTAGCAACCTGGAATCGGACGACAGTTGCACTCCAGAAGCTGGAGTGGCTTGACCTGGTGCAGAAATGAAGGCCAGCCACATGGATTCTTACTTATATATCATCTAGAGAAGGTGAGGATGGTAAAACACAGGATAATCTTACAGAGACACACTTAGGGCTTTTATTAGAAAACTCAGCTGTTTTACACCATATTGCTGGAGTGTCATTTTGCAGAAAGAAACGTGTGCATCAGAAAAGTCATGCAATGAGGGGTCCTCCCAGAAAACACATGAGTCCAAGTAACAAGAAACTGAAAAAGTAGTGGCCTCCTTTACTGAAGTGAATCCTATGATCCTATGAATCCCTCCCAGTGAGCTCAATTTCCAATGACCCACTTAGGAAATTTGTTCTTGTATCCTGAGACTCAGTTGCATGGGGCACTGAGGAGGTAAATTTCTTTCTTGTATAAAGATATAGGGGACTCTGCCTACACCCTAAGCCATGGTTGCCACTTCAGGACCTGAACACATTTCTTACTTAGACTCAAGGATCCTTAAGCAGAAAATAAGTCATCATGTTATTTACATTTAATTCTTTTTCTGGTCAGAATATTTGTATTAATTTCAAGTAAATTTTATCCTTTTCCCTGTGTTTCAAATAAATGGATTTCAGAGTAGGTGTACCAACTAAAGCCATGCCTTAATCGACTAGGTCATGAACTGCTTAAATGTTTAACGAAGCATTATTCTGAGCTTCTCTAGATATTTCTGGATAAGATCAACATTTGAACCAGTGGGGTGATAATATTGCCCTTCCTACTTTGGTAGGTCTTATGCAATCAGTTGAAGATGTGAATGAAGCATAAGGCTAAATAGCATGTTTCTCCTCGGGACCTAACTGTTGAGGTGGGATAAATCTTTCCCACCAACAAATAAGCTGAAAGCATTCAGTCTTTTTGACTCTGCTGATTTTTGTTCTAGAACATACACTTTTGGGTCTTGTGTGTGCCTACAGCTTGCTTTTTGCAGATGTCAGGTTTTAGCAACTTCTCTAACCATTTAAGGCAATTACGTGTGTGTATTTATATCTATATATGTGTAAAATATCCCATTGGCCTACTTACTGGCTTTGTTTGTGTGGAGAGCTCTCACTAATGCATTAGGTTTTCAAAGAAGGAAGAAATTATTTTGTAGAGACCAGTGATTGCTCTCATGCTCAAGACTGATTTTCCTTTCTGTTGTTACTTCTCAGGATTCAAAACTGTGGTATCTTTCTGTGGCCATCACTCTCTAACGCAGGAAAGCGCCAGCGTGTTTTGTTGTTGTTGTTTTACTTTTTAAAAAGTTTGAGTTAGTTAATGTTTGTGCCTGTAATTCAGTATCCTGCATATTATAGACCTTACCTTCCAATGCAATGATTCACTTTGAAATGTGCTATTATTTTGTGAAATTATTATCTGAGATTTTTTTCTCTAGATTCATTTCCACCTAGATTATACACGATTTTCCTCCAGGATTGCTGTGTTTTCATCTTCTCAGGCTAGGTTATGTCCCAGTGTTTTTTCTTCAGGATATATATTTGTCTTTCTGCAAATTTGGATTGGTGCTGCTTTTACTGATGCTTGGGGTTGAAGCTGTCATGATTTGATGTTCCCATCATGCCACTGAATTACTTCTCTGGCTCTGTTTCTAATGAAGACCTAGAGCCAGCATGTGTTCTTACAGTACTGCAGATGGTTCTGCACCCTGTTGAAAGGAAGTTTTTATTAGTGTGCCTGGGTTCCTTTTACACCGCAGCCTTTCAGTACTTAACCGTGCGCTCTTCATGTGTCACTGCACTGTAGCAGCCATCAGACACCATGTAATGAAGAGCTGTGGACACAGCAGTTATCCTCACAGGTTCATGGGGGATTTAAGAGCCTTGCATGTAGCTTTGGGGAATATATCGTATATGAATTATTTATTTTACAAACTCTTTTGTCTATTTGGAATTTATGCGAAGATTTAAACACATTTTAAGAAATAGCTACATTCATGACTATTGTCAGTGACTCCGTATACTTTCAAATGTATTATATTATTAAGATAATATATTCCTAGTAAAAATCCCCTAAATTTGATATTTGTTTTTATATGTGATGAAAGAGAACATAGCCTGGTGGAGCCAGTGCCTGCCTGTTTTTAGATGTGATACATTCATCCATTTAACATATACTAAAGAACTATATAATGTAATGGTTATTTTTGTATATTACATAGTATGCATCATTCAATATATATTTACTGTACGATACATTAAATAACTGAAATTACTAATTTCCAATAGACTTATAATTTTGTTTTTATCTTATTATAATGGGACATAGTTAATTTATGAAACTTTCTCCCTCATTGGATTATCAGCTATTTGAGTATTGAAATAATATTTTAATAATTTTATAATACACTAACATAAAGCAAAACATTGTATATATCATTAGGAAAGATAAATACAGGAATATATTTACAAAATTAAGCAATTGTGAATTACAAAAATGAGTAGTCAAAATAGTATAAGAGAATCCATATTCTATCCCCCCAAAATTAATTTACAAATATGCCTCAGGTATTAGATTGATTTTATATATATGTCCAAGATAGATTTTTTTCTGAAAATATGACTAAAGTTCCCTTAACAATTTCTAAAAATAGCACAAGATTAAGATGCCCAGTTTTTGTTAATTAAAAATTTGCACAGGTATGCTTGATAAAATACATTAGCATGACAAGTTCATTGCTCATCACATGTTCCAAACCGTCGCTTTTTAAATACATTTTTTAAAATGGTAAAATATAAATAGCTTAATTAGATATTGAAATATTCCTTAAATGGACATCACTCTACCCAATGAAACAGCACCTAGCAGAAATTTAGTTAAAGGAGTACAAATTTGGAACAATGATATTTGGGTAGGAAAAAAGCCTGCATATTATATGAGCGTTTTCTTTTCTTCTGAATTCCACCTATTATTTTGTAACTGTATGTACAAATAAATCTCTTAAATAGTAAACCAGCTTAATAAACCACACAATTTCTTTACAAAGAAAATAAATCTACTGAAGAAAATTTTATATTATATCATGTTTGGATCTATTACATTACATCTTTAAAGTGTATGTCAGATTTGAATTTCTAGAATTATCAATGTCCTGCTATCCTGTTGACATTTTTCTTCATCCATATCATTCTAATCTAGTGTTTAAAATAAACATTTATAAATAGGACTTTGTTGTTAGTACAAGTATCTTTGATGTTTATAGACAAAACACTTTGCAGATAAGGCTTTCTCACTCTCTGAGAACAAACCCTAACACATTCTCACCAATTTGACATTCACTTCCATTTCATCCAAGCAATTTAGCTTTCTCTGTAAACTGTATGAAGAAGACTGCCTTGCCAGTCGACTGGTGGCAGGGATTTCCATGGCTAGTTTCCCCTTTACTCATTTTTCATTGCTGTTATCAGAGAGAAATGACTCTATATTTTCCTGATAAATAGTGCCAATTTTACGGAAGCATGATCTACAAGCATATGGCATGGAGTTCCTGTATATTCATAGATTTTCATAATTTCTTAATTTCCTTAGGCATATTAATTTAGTCCTTCAATATTCACTTTTGCTTATACAAAAATTTATCCGTAATCATATAAGACATTAATAAGCATATGATTAATTAAGTTGGGAAGGATATCCTTTGGAAACTGCCATTCAACTTCTTTTTTTTTTTTTTAAACAGGCTCTATGCTATAAATGATTGCACAAGCTGTGCTAGTGTGCTTATAAGAATTTTAAAGAGGGAGAATATAGAGTTTAATGTAATTACCATTAGTTATATGAGACAGTAATAGGGGAGGATTACCTGTGATACTCTGCTGTATAATTTTTCAAATTATTTTTCTACAAATTATTAACTTTTTTCATTTTTAATGCCACATGTAAATATCTAAGCCATAATTGAAATTTACTCTAATAAAAGACTATATGTTCTATGTTAAATCTTCTCATAAATTTCTAGTTCAAACATGATTAAAATATACAATAAATGTCTTTAGACATTTAATATTTTTAGACACTAAAAATAATTTATCTTCAATATTTATAAGACACTAGTGAAGAACATCCTTAATATTACAAATGTTAAGAGTTTTTGCTACTCTTGCTGTTGAGTTACTCATTTTAGCAGTGTATAGTGGTTTATATTTTATATTAGAGGCTTACTTTCATCTGTTCCTAGTAAAATGCATATTTTACATTTAAAAGCCATAAATCTTTTTATGCTCAATTTTCTATTGTGAATTTTGAAATCTGTAGTCATTTCCCATAACAAAACAGGGTTACTTCAACAATTCTCAAATACATTCTCAGACCATTTGTGAGGGACTCTGATGTTTTGGTATTATTTGTGTATCTATAACTATCAAAAAATAATTAACAGGTTACAAATAGATAATAATTGCTTTTTGTTGCTTCTTTTTCTGTATTATTTTATAAGACATAAAATACTTTGAAATCTAAATTTTCAGTATAATGAACTTGTATTAAATCTGTACCACTACTGACTAAAAATAAACGTGCTAAAACACCTTCCAAATATTATGCTTTCATTATCCGTCCTGTAAATCCTTTGGATGGATTCAATAGTTTGCTTTTACAGTATTTCAGCCAAATAACCTTTATTTTCTTAAAACAATAGAATAATACAATGTTTATAGGATCTGTAGGGGTAAATTTCGATTTTAACAAAAAAAAAACTGAATTATTAAGGGAAAGTCAATATATTATCCCTGTAGACCTAAGAATATTACTGTTGATTATAGTAAAATGATCTATTAATTTTCCATCTTTTTAACTATGGAAAACACTGTGCATTGTATATGGTTTGAAATGTAATGGATTACTATTCAGGAAAAATTAGAACCAATCTATTTTCCACTTTATACTTTAATAGCACATATACCATACATCTTCATTACAGCAAACTTGAATTCCTGTTGCCACAGTGTAAAGCTATATGTTTTGGATTGGTATTTTCTATTAAATATTCTACATTTTCTTGAAAGCTTTAAAAATAGCCACATATAAACAGTTAAAAATACTATTAGTCCAAGAGTAGCCTTAGAGGAATGTAACACAGTAGTTCCGTATTTTCTGGTCAGATTACCTGGGCTTAAATTCTGCTTTTATTCTCTATTTGGTACTACCTTAGGAAAATGGCATGCTTTCTTAAAATATCAGGTCCTTCACCTATAAAATAGTATAATCCTAAGATTACTAAATTTTTGTGCAGATTGCTGTGATAAAGTACATATGATTATTAGACCAATTTTAGGTCCATAGAAAATACACAATACAAAGTCACCTTGTGAACTACACCAGGCATTAGCTATACATTTTCTTCTAAAATCATGATAATCACAAAAGAGTGCTCAAAGCTAGAGATTGAAAAAAAATTAAATTGAGGCTTGCTGAAGAGATTAGCATCAAAATCTTGCATTTCCTCATTTTGGCATCATTACTTTAGCCCAGAAAAGTTGATTCTTTCCTATTATGGAGCTAACATATCTTGTTTGCCTTTTGAAAATTTATGCTGCTATTAAACATCAAAAACTGTGTCACATGGAAATGCCTTCCTGGCAGGGTACGCTGTTACTGTTGAATCATCTGTTTGTGCTATCATTAAGTATGAGAGCTTTGAAGTAAGACCTAAAGCTAAAATCTTCACAGATGTTGCATAGAAATGAACTTCCAAAAGGGTGTACAGTGTTCCTTCATAGACAGGTAAACATCTGTCAGTGAGAGAAAGGAAAGCATGGGAAACAGTGAAAGGGGCTCACTTAAAGGCTAAGTTCTGCATATAACAGGCTCCGGATGCCTTCTCTTTCACATAGATATCTCCATTTCTATGGCTTCCCACCCTTCTGCTAGGTGATTATTGAAGTTCCACTTTGTGAAGTACTTTACTTTGACCTCTTCCTAACCTCCTAATAGTTTCTCTTACAAGTGATGTTTGTTTTCTCAGCCATGAGTAGGGGTGACCAAAAGAAAGTTAATTTCCTTAACAAGTCCTGTCTCCGCTTAGGCTGTGCTTGGAGAAGAGTCAAATGTAAGCATGAATAGAAGATCTCCTTGAATCTGCATAATCCAATTTTTAGGCTCATCCAACCTTTATTTATTAAGAGAATATTATATTTTAGATGCTAAATTTACAAAAGGGCATAAGCAAAGGTATAAAAAGAATGTTCACTTTTGACAAGTCTTAGATTATGAATTGATTTTACTCTATTTTGAATAAGTGGCCAAGAACTAGAACAAGTTTTAGTTCGGTAAGTCTTTAAAAAATTTCCTTTCATTTCACTAACCAGTGCTTTACAAATATGGATGACATCATAAAAGAAAGAACGAAACCATGAAATATTAGAACAGGTCAATCAATCAGCATGATGACTTGACATCTCAAAGCCTAAAGCTTACTCAAAAGCCTTAAAATAATTTCATCAAACAATGTTATTACTGGAGACAGACAGTCCAGTTCCTTTTGAGTTTTCAAGGCTGTTGTCATCTATTATTAGTTTATCATGTGATTTATTTTTCAAACAGCAAAGATCTATCAAATTCATGTCACCAATTTACTTTACTTCTTTGATCTTCATTTATGCTTTGGGGCAAAGCAGCCTATGTTTTGCTATGCTTTTGAAATGGAGATTTTTTGTTGTTGTTGCTGTTGCTCTTCATGCACAAGTCAAACTTTCCTCGCCTTCAAGCATTCTGGAAATGGTCGATGATGGCAAGCTTTGCTTCAAAATGTCTTTTCTCTTCTTACGCTCAGTAAGAATGTCTTAACAAATAGGAGGAGATGCTGCTGTAAGGAAACCTGTGAGCAGAACTTCTCATTTCATCAGTTTTGCTGAAGATACCTCTGGCTCAGCGTTCCCATTTTTTCTCTGTCTCCAAGGGCTGCACAAGGATTGCTTAGACAGCAAGCCCCAAAAGCATATGTAACAGTTTCTTGCTTTTAAGTCCACTTTTACTAGCTCACCAGCTAAGTGTAGTAGAACCCCCAATGGTAACTAGGAAGCTGGTATGATAATCCAGAATGCTGTCCTCAAATTCTGAGCAAATAAAGAAAAATCTTGTGGATGTAAGCATATTAATCTGAGGATGAGAAAATTTGTTTTTCTGATGCATGCTGATTGCCTTTATTATTATTATTGTTATTATTATTTTTTCTTCTCTTAAAAGTTCACTAGCTTTTGGTCAGAAAAAATAATCAGTTACAGTTACTGATTCATTCATAATTATTACATTTGGGGTCTTAGGGTAACATCATATCATTTTTTACAGTCATCAGTTTTGGGTATTTTAGTTTTAATTCACCTATCACATAAATTGGGACAACCAGATATGCTAGTCAAGGTTTTATGATATTTAAAAAAGCATACAATGTGTACATGTTTAGGAAATAAGGTAAAATAATCACTTGGGCTGGATTGTTTTTTGCCAAAAACAAACAAATAAACAAACAAAAAACTAAAACTCTCTTTAACAGACTTAATAAAATTAGCTCAAGAATAGGGGTATCTGGACTTCTTTCTCTCTTCTGTTAGCATTGGTGTTTTTTTCTGCCTCTAACAATTACCTCCCAAATTATGCTAATGCCATAATATTCAGAATTTCTGAGCATTACTTTTATGGTAAAGAAAGAGAAGAAGTAAAGGATCGAGAGGGGAAGATTTCATCCTGATTATCTGGGTGGACTCTAAATACAGTCAGATTTATTCTTATTTTTATTTTTAAAAATTTATTAATTCATTGAGTTTATCGACACATTTTAGGGATACAGTACAGTTACATTCATCACTGGGATCTTGTACCTCTACATGACAGGTCTTGGTTCTCATTTTTTCCCCTTGTCCCTGCCCTCCCTTCACCCCCACTCCCCTTCCCATAGATTTATTATTATAAGAGAAGTGCCAACTGTTTGGCATAGTAAAGAACAAAGGCACAAAGATAAAAGTAGGAAATTTTGTGACCCAGGGGGATAAAAAGGAATTTTCAGAATATGTGGTGATTTTTTTGTTGTTGTTTTTGGTGCTGGGATCAAACTTGGGACCTTGTGATTACAAGGCAGGCAGCAGAAACAGTGAGCTAAATCCCCTGCTGAATGCTTGATTAAAAAAATAAATTAAAAAAACACATTGTAGTTAATCTCCCTCAAAATGCTCTTCCTGGCTTCAGACACACTTATGCTAGCATTCATGTCACCTTCTGAAGCAGTCTTAAAAGTTCTCTTTCATACCTATCTGTTCAAAGCATGCTAAAAAATATGGTGAATGTGCAGCTGAGTGTTATTTATCAGAAAAGCAGTCGTAAAAATATTATACTGTGTCCTTTTCATCATATTCACTACAGCTTGGCACCATGTGACATCTGGCTCTTCCTCAAACCTAAAATGACCACGAAATGTATATGTTTTCAGTCAATTCAGGATATCGAAGTAGCCCGGAAAATGCAACTAAAATTAGTCATGGAGAGAACTTCTGCAACTGTTTCAGAAAGTGGCAAGAATGATAGATAACTGCATTCAAACTGAGGAGTATGATTTTGGGAAAATTAATGGTAATGCGTCTTTTCCAGATTTTTTAAATTTAAGCATTCACTGTATATTTTGATCACATATTAAAACAGGTTAGCCATAAAAAGTGTGAACATTAATCGTGATTTGTCATCTTGACTGCATTTGGAAATGCCCGGCACTGTAATAAAGTACACTTCTGGGTGTGTCTGTGGAGGGTCCACAAGGACAATTTGCATGTAGTTCAGCAAACTGATAGGAAAACACATTCTGGTTTCAGGTGGGAGCAAGTAAAGGGTTTATAGTCTGAATGGAATAAAAAAGAAACAACAAAGAAGTACAATAAATAAATGACATGAATATTTGAGTTGAAAACTTTCACAAATACTAATGCAGCTCACGTTATGAACATTTGTAGATGCAAACAAATCTTGCAAGTAGTTCATGTGTATGGCGGGCATGTGACTGTATTTTTGTTTATATTGGCTTTTTCATTCTTTCTCTTTTTCTCATTGAGTTTATTGGTACATTTTAGGTATGCAGGACAGTTACAATCATTATTGGGATCTTGTACCTCTACATGACAGGTCTTGGTTCTCATTTTTCCCCTTGTCCCTGCCCTCCCTTCACCCCTCCTCCCTCCCCCTTTACAAACACTTCATTTCCATTTTTCTCATATTTTTCCCCTTATTTCCTTTCCCCTACCCTTCCCACTTTCCCTACACCATTAGCCCCTTTGTTCCTATTTCACGTTGTCCATTATATCATTAGGATCTTATGTACTATTATAGTTTCTTCACACCAGAGAAACTATTCGGTATTTACACATGTTTGATTTATTTATTTCATTTCCAACACTATATGTCACAGAATTAGGAAAAATAATCCAAAAATTCATTTGGAACCAGAAGAGACCTAGAATAGCAAAAGCCATCCTAGGCAACAGAGACATGGTAGCAAATATAACAATTCCCAATTTGAAACAATACTACAAAGCCATTGTGAGAAAAACAGCATGGTATAGCAAAGAAACAGATTTAAAGATCAGTGAAATAGATTGGAAGACACAAAAACAAATCCAGATGTACTCAGCTACGTCATCTTGGACAAAGGAGCTGGCAATCCTCACTGGAGGCAAGATAGTCTCTTTAATAAATGGTGTTGGAAAAACTGGATCTCAAACTGCCAAAGTTTAAAACTGGACCCTTATCTTTCACCATGCACTAAATAAAAATCCAAGTAGATTAAATATCTAAATATTAAAACAGAAACACTTGGGCCAGGGATTTAGCTCAGTGGTTCCGCTGCCTGCCTTGCAAGCACAAGGACCTGAGTTTGATCCCCGGTATCCCAAAAAAACAAACAAGCAAAAAACAGAAACACTAAACTTGCTGGCTTTTTCATTCTTTACATTGTAGATTTGTCTTAAAGGAGTGTAAAACTCACTTTGTTGGACTGATAAAAGAATGAGACTTAGGAATTATCTCCCATAACAGAGCTCCTTCATAAGTTGAGGACTTATTGCAGGCACATTTTTAAACAGGTACAGTGGCTTTTAGCTGGTGTGCCTTTGTTTGTTGTTTTTTTGTTTGTTTATTTGTTTGCTTTTTGGAAATCATTCTCCAGTTTCTTCAACCTTTCAATGAAGATTCCAACCAGTGACTCTCCATGACCTTCCACACTCTGGCCTTGGACTGCTACTGCAGATACTACAGCTCTGTACGCACTGACCATTGTGGATTCTCCTGCCTCTGATGCTGTAAGTCAAAAAATATAAGTCCTACTGCACAATTATACATATATTTGCTATTGATTATTTCCCCATAGAACACTAATGACCATTGTGGATTCTCCTGCCTCTGATGCTGTAAGTCAATATAAGTCCTACTGCACAATTATACATATATTTGCTATTGATTATTTCCCCATAGAACACTAATCAATACAAAACAGAATACCTGGCACCAAAGCTGAAAAAGGTGAAATAGATCTTTTTCTGTAGCCTTGAACAACTCTTGATTTGAAACTTTGTTCTCTATAACTTTGAGAAAAAATAATTCTAAAGAATTAAGCCATTCTGCTTGTGGTAATTTTTTTTACAACTGTCACAGAAAAATAATGTTTTGTTATTTATAACCGCGCTTAATCACATTTGTATTTTGGCCATCTTAGGTCAACAGACACATCAGATTGTGAAAGTGGAAACCACATTATAATCTGATTTGTGTTGGACTCAGAGTGAAGCATAAATCCTTTCATATAGCAGAGTTTAGAAGAGTTTCCAACATCAGTGTCCTTGAGAGATCTGTTCTGAACAGCAACACCTAACTACAATTATTAAAAATAGTTTGTTTGAAAGATAGCAAAATTGATTACTCAGAGATATATCATGGGGAAGGCATTCAATGAAACATGGAATATTTTTGCACTGAAGAATTAAAAAAAATGACATAATAAATATCTACCCCTGACAAGTCTAAGAGATGAAGTGACAATCTAAAAGAGGAATTAGTAATGCGATTTTTGTATATTTCTTTGGTTGTACTTGTGGTCCAATTTTAAAAGAGCTTGGGTATCAGCACTGCCATCCTCATAGGAAGAAAAAGGTGATCAAGTTGAAAATCAATAACTCTTCTCACACCTAACAAGAATTGATACCATGGGGTAGACTGTGGCTTCCTCAACAGTAGAGACAGACAGGTGAATACAGAAAAATCACAGCCCATCCAAAGCACAGCCCAGGAGCAGAATCACAGCACTGGGGCAGGTCCCTGTGGGACACTTGAATTCTGACTGACAGATAACTGGAGGTTCAGTGTGAACTTCACTGAGTGTTAAAGTCTGCATATGCCCCCATCTTTACATCTTCCATGAGTTTTAACTCTAGGAACTCTTCCTTCTGACAGAGGAAGAGTAAAAGTAACCATTTAAAACTATGACCATATTTCACTGTTCTCCTTAACAAGGCCTCTTAAAAGGAAAACTATGCACCACAGCCTGCCTGGGAAGTTTTTGCCTCCAAATCTAACTAATGCCAGAGAATTCATCAAGAATAAGATTGCAAAGCCCAAACAAAAAAGTAGGTGAATGGGATCTCATAAAAATAAAAATCTGCAGAAAGAAAGAAACAACAGAGTGAAGAAGCAACCTACAGGATTTTAGAAAGTATTTGCAAGTGATGCATCTGTCAAAAGATATTATGCATAATATTTAAGAAATATAAATAACTCAATAGCAAACAAAAACAGAAATAAATAGCTCACTTAAAAATGGGCAAAATACAAATTCACAGAGTTTCATAAAAGGAGAAGTACAAATGACTAATAAGTATGTATTACAGTGGTCAACACATCAACGATACAAATTATGACAGAAATTAAGTCAAAACCACAGTGAGATATTATTTCACTTCAGGTTGAATATTTATTATCACAAAACAAAAGACAGCAAGTGTTGGTGAGGATGTGGAGAAAACGGCAATGTTTTTTGTATAATCTTGATTGAAATATAAATTAGTAGACCTGTTATGGAAAATGTAAGGAGATTCCTCAAAAAATTAAAAACAGAATAACTTTATGATCTAGAAATATAACTGCTAGGTAAATGTGCATAAATGAAATCATCATTCTAAAGAGCATTACCCCACCTTTATTCATTGCAGCATGATTTACAATATCCAAGATAATAATACATTGATTTTCAGAAAAGAAATGAAGAAAAAATATGCTATGTCCTCACAATGCAATATTCTTAACCTGCAAAATAATAAACTCTTGCAGCATAGATAAGCAATGTGGATGTACTTGGGAAACAGATTAATCGATTTAAGCCAAAGACAAAAAAACCACACATGTGCACATACACACACACACACACACACACACACAAGCATGAACACTGTGATATAACTCATACATTATTTTTAAAACAAAATTTAAAAATGGTAAACTGTAGAATCATAGTTACCAAAGGAGGAGCAGAGGTGGAAAGTGGGGGATGGGAAAAGAAGTGTTTGGCCAAAGAACAAAGGAAAGTTAGATTAGTAGCACTGGCATTGATGCTGTAGTGCATAATGGAGTTATTAATTAATAATGTTGTAGTTCAACATAGACAAAAGAACTTTAAATGCTTCATCACAAAGAAATGATAAATATTTGAGATGATGATTAGCCTGATTTGGGCATTCCACCAAATCATAAACTGAAACATTATATTGAATCTCATAAATTTGTGAAATTAGTATGATTAGATTAAAATTATTTTAAAAAGAAAAATAAATTGGAGCTGAAGACATATTGTAGCCTTTGACATCACAACAGCAAAGTTAAATCTAACCTAAACGTAAAACTTCATACTAAAGCCAAGTCTACTTCAATCTCTTATACCAATACATTGTAATTTATCTTCAGTTATTTATAACATTTGTGTTATAACATAAATACAGATACGTGTATGTATGACATGACAAAAGGTATAAAAAGGAGTTCCATCTGAGCAGAAAAATCAAGCATCAAACTATCCAGATATGCAGAACTTTGGGAATCATCAGATTGAGAAGTGAAAATAACTATGCTTATGATGCAAAGGTTATAAAAAAATGGACAACAAATAATTACAGATAAATGATGCAAGCTTTAACAGAGTGGCATAAGGTAGCTCCCCTTTTGTAATGTAGTGATAGAGCAGGATGGGGTCTTATTAGTCACCATATTCACAGATCTTATAATTCTCATATGATAATCTGAAAAAAATTATCTTCTTTGTTCATGATCCAGTTTATGATATTTTGTTGAACAACTAGGGCATTGTAACAAAATGAATACCTTTGATCAGTTGACCAAAAGATGGGATATGGCTGATTTAAGAAACAGTGACCTTGTAGATATGTTAATAGCAACTTCCCACCTTGTTATAAACAGAGAGAAAGAAAGAATGAAAGAATAAAAAGGAATATTTCAACCTAGCGCTGTGGGAAAATTCAGAATATAAATAAAGATATGAGGAGAATAACAGAAACAGAAGAAAGGAGAAAGAAACAAGTAATATTTGATAATTTTTCATAGTTCATGGCAAATACTAAGCCTCAGAACAAATAAGAGGATTGCAAATTCATATATATTTCTATCACAATAGAAATTTGTGATATATTTCTATCACAAATATTTCTATCTACACACTATACTTAATTTGAGGAAAACCAAGGATAGAGCTCAAAAAAATGAAGAAGCTCATGGATGAATGGTTCACTTGTAGAATAAAAATAGTTCTAATAGTTTCCTTCTCAGAATCGATGCAAGCAAAGGGAACGAGCAAAGTATACACAATGTTTAAAGAAAGCATTGACTCCAAATTCTGCTTTCACAAAAATTTTCCTTCAAAAATGAAGACAAAAAGAGTTTGTGGACAAACAATTTCAGGGAATTTGTTGCCAGTTGATCAGCCTAATAAGAAGGTTTAAACAAGTTTTCCACAGAAATAGAAAATAATATGTCCAGAAAGCTGGGCATATGTTGAAAGAAAGAATATGAGAGATGGAACAAAGGAAGGTAAAGTAAATATTTTATATTGAATCACAGAACTCTCCAATTTTGCCTGAAAAATTCCAGAATTCATAATGCCACTAAAAGAATGCTGTTTATAACTTCTTATTACATAACTAGAAAAACATTACAAGTTTCAAAGATGTAATTACACAGGCTAATTTTTTTAACTAAACAATTATTTCTTTTCAAAGCCATAAATGAGCACAGCCTTAACATCAACAAATATGATTTTTCAGGTAAAGCTGCATGCACATGGCCAACTGACCCTTAATGTTTATTTTTCTTTTCATAGAATCTCTAGCAAATGATATCAAAGGAATTTATAAAATGTACCTCAAATTATCAAAACATTTAAAGAGGAGAATGTAATTGATGAATCTGTTTCCTGAACTAATTCATTAAATGGAGTCAGAATTCATGAAAACTGCAGCAGTAGGATTCAAAATATCAGCACTATTTAGAGGAAAAATAATAATTTAATAAACAAAACAGCACATGGAGATGAGGAAACAAGGAGATGAGGGAAAAGGCTTGGAGGCAAGTAACTTGGGTAGTATAATGGAGGAATTTCTATGGCAAATATGAGTGGAAATCAAAGGAAGACAAGTAGACTGGAATGCCAAGTCCACAGATCGTGCCTGATTTTAATATGAAGGTTTTCAGTTTTTGGCCATTTAATATGATGTTCGCTGTTGGTTTTTCATAGATAACCTTTATTAAGTTGAGATATAGACCATCTATTCCAATTTTTTTGCAGGGTTTTTGTCATGAATGGGTGTTGAATTTTGTCAAATGCTTTTTCTGCATCTATCGAGGGAATTATATCTTTTTTGTCCTTGGCTCTGTTAATATAGTGTATTGCATTTATTGACTCTTTGTTTTACTATTGATTCAGGGCATAAGTTCCCTGACTCTATGATGTGGAAAGGAATACGGAATCCCTAACAGTCTACAAGGTGCACAAATAGTCCTTATTTGAGCTGCTTTCCATCCTTCACATCTAACCAGCTTCTCCTGCTTTAGGATTCCTATATTCTCTTCAGTCTCTGAGACTCACTATTTCTTCACCAATGACATAATTCCATATGCTATTGTTTCTCCTGGGAAGACTTCCACAATTTCGTTCACTTGTAAGAATAATAAGAATGTCATTTTTTATTTGCAGCTCAGTTTAATTTCATTTGATATTTGAAAGCAAAATGGGGCCGGGGATTTAGCTCAGTGACACTGTGCCTGTCTAGCAAGCGCAAGGCCCTGAATTTGATCCCTGGTTAAAAAAAAGCCAAATATACATATTTATGATTTATGTTTTCATTTTTTGTGCATGCTGCCACTTTTAGTTTTCTCTTCGGCTCACTCTTACAAATATCCTTATTGACTCAACTTTAAAAAAATAATTTTACTGGTACATTTAATGTATGCAATACATTGACATTCATTGTTGGAAATTTGTACCTTTACATAATCAAACTTGGTTCTTATTTTTTCCCCATTCCCCTGCCCTCCCTTGAACCCCTCTCACCCTCCCTATGAACAAAGACTTTGTTCCATTATTTTTCATTTTCTCTTATTAATTCTATTCCCTTCTTTCCTTTTTCCTACCTCTCCTGTTTCACATTGCTCTTTGTCCCTTTTCTTCCTATGTCACATTATCTATTACACCTTTTAGTCCTTATTTGCACTTTCAGTTTCTCACACTACATAAACTATTTGGTATTTACACTTGTGTGTCCTATTTATATCACTTAAGAGTATCACCACAATGTCCATCCATTTAGCTACAAATGTTTCTGATATCTCATTTTTTATGGCTGAGTAGTATTTGATTTTATTAAAAAAAAACAACAACATTTCCTTTATCTAGTCTCCCATTAATGGGCATTTGGGCTGCTTCCAAGTTTTAGCTATTACAAATTATGCTGCTATAAACATGGGTGCTCATATATCACTATGGCATGATTCTTTTAATTATTTGGAGAGTATACTCAGCAGGGGAATGGCTGGGTCAAACGGGACTTCCAATCCAAGTTCTTTGAGGTAGCTCCATACTGCACTAGTTTACACTCCCACCAGCAATGAAATGGTGTTCCTTTTTCTCCACAGCCCTGCCAGCATTTGTCATTGGTTGATCTTGTGATAGCAGCCATTCTTTCTGGGGTGCAGTGGAACCTCAGTGCTGTTTTCATTTGCATATTTCGATTGATCAATGATGTTGAACATTTTTAATGTTTATTTTCTGTCCCTACTTCTTTGTCTGATAAATGTCTGTTCATTTCAGATGGCCATTTTTGGATGGGGTCTTTAAATTTGGGAAGTCTGATTTTTTAAAGTTCTTTATATATTCTAGATAGTAAATCTCAAGTTGTACAATAAAACAAGACAAATAATTTCTCCTATAGCTCTATTTTCTGAACAATATATACACGTATTGATCACACCTTTGGTTATGTCGTATTACACCTTCCTGTGAGATGTGTATCTGCCTGACTGTACTTAAGTCCTTACAAGTTTCTATCAGTCACATTTGCTACTTTGGATTGTAGAGGAATGGAATACCTGATACAATCCTACCTTGAATGAGATACAGTCAGGGAAGAAGTTCTAGAGATGATAAGTCATGAGATTTACAATTTTGTTACAGTTCCTTGGGAATAACACTGGCTACTATGTACTGCTCGAAGGACCAGAGTGGCTCACAGAGCAGACAGAATGGTTGATATTGTGGTCAAGCACTTTTATTTCTACTGGAAGGAATAGAAAAGGCAGAGCAAGCAGTTTGAAGTTTGTCAAATCTAACGGATTTCACTGACTTTATGAAATAGGGACTGCCACTGGTTGTACTCTGGTCCAGAGGTGATTAAGAGTTAATGTGTCAAACTGAAGATATAAAAATATAATGAAATTAATTGAGAGAATGTACTTACTTGGCTCCTCAAAAACGTAAACTGCCTGGCCTCCAGGTGGGTTATCAAACTAGGCCAAGACAGCTCAACACAGCCACCTTATTACAGAATTGTTTGAAGAATGAGCCATACTAGTACTTCTAAACATGTAAAGATATAACTATAAGATATAAAGAAATGTCAATATACTTGAAAACATGGCTTAAAATGATGAATATAATTGTGAAAATATGATGTATAGACAGTTTAGAGTCTAATGCAGTTCAAAGCTATAATAATTAACTTGGGGTATAACTAGTAATATAAATAACAAAAATATTACCCAATATCCTTAAACATACTCTTCTTCTATGTTTTAAATATTATGAATGTGCAATGTTAACATTTAAAGAATGTAAAATAATTTAGTTATGCATAATTATGTTTAATCTTAGACAAATAACTTATGGTTTATCCTTAATAATATGACTTAAAATACCTCTTATATAGAAGATAAGGAATTTAAGCTTCTCATATGAATATGGGGGATGGGGTGAACTTCATTCTCTGAAATGATTAAAAAAATTGAAGAGTCAATAGAATTATGTCAACATTTGACATTCTATAATTGACTTTTCAATTCTAGTAAAAATGGATATTTGCCCCATAGGAAGAAGGGTAGACAAAAGCACTTGAAAAGTAATTTAATCAAGATAATTTTAGTACACATAAAAGAGTTACACTACCTCCTTCTTTTTAAAATCTCTAAAAAAGTGTTTCACTTGCTTCAAGAAATTCTAAAAAATCAGAAACACGTAAAGAAAAACCAATAATACATAAGTTCCACAGTAATGATTCCCTGTGAACTCTTAGGCATAGTGTGAATTTTGCTGAAGTTTGAAGATTATATATTTTTTATAATCTAGCGAATCTCTTTTACAAGTAACATTGTCTCTAATGATATTGATCATGATGATTCTGTACAAAATGCAGTGGTTCCCAATAATAATTATTCAAAAATTTTCAAGAAAACTTGAATACTCCAGGCCTGATTAAATCCAGTATCTCTCCTGATTGATGTATCTGCAAGATGTACGACATGATAAACAAGGTCAAAGTGTTATAAAAAAATGTTGAGAAATATTATGATAAAAATCACAAGCACTTGAATAAAAGATCATTTCCTATGGAGAAGTTTACTTTTTTTATAAATAAATAAAGATACCCAGAGAGGGAAAACAACAAACACATCTCAATAACACTTGAACTCTAGACAGAAGAATTGAGGTTACCAATTACAATGTGAACAAGAGATTAAGAATTTGTCACAAATTTAATTTTGAAAGTACTATCTTTGTATATTTTGAAAAAAACTACACTTTTTATGCTCTGCAAGTTTTCTTTCTTACAGCACAACATTCTTTTAAGTGTTTCTTATTGTTTAATATGTACAGTTTTTACACCTTTGTTATATGTACAATTTCAAACAAACAGATATGGCAGAGAATCAAAGGAAATCAATGATAGCAATACCTCCTTCATCTGAGAGCTGGAGCTAGTGAGTAGTGAACTGCATTTTCTCCAGGGATATCGCTCCCAGGAGTCTAATGGTGACCCATGGATAAATGCAGAGCAGGAGTTTTCAAACGGGCAAGAAAGAAAAGAAAACATTAGTACAGAAACAAAAGCAAATCAATAAAAGTCTCTATTTTTTTGTATGTGTGTCTTTTTCATTTTGCTATTTTTGCTGTTAAAACCACATAGGAATGCCAATGCACATAAAACATTGATTTTTTTCAAATAAAGTGAATCTTTATTGGTATGTTTTAGATATACAGTACAGTTGCATTCATTAGTGGCATATTGTACCTTTACATGACATATCCTGGTTCTTATTTTCCCCATTCCCCTAGCCTCATTTCCCCCTCCAACCTTCCCTATTTACAGAGACTTTGTTTCCATTTTTTTCTTTTCTTTTCCCTTATGTTTTCTCTTCCCTTTTTACCTTTCCCTACCCCCTCCCATTTATAGCTAGGTGATGCACATTGAGGATATGCTCTGAGGTGAAATTAATAGAACACACATGTGTAAATAAGGTATAGTTTTTTGTGGTATGATGAACTACAAGTATAAATAAGGATAAAAACATATAATTGATATTTTGTAATAGGAAGAAAACATTGATTTTTTTATTCAGGACTAGTGATCAGATCCAGGCCCTTACACAGTTTAGGCAAACATGGTTTTCCACTGAGGCACATCCCAGCCCAAATATTTTTGTGTGTGTGTGTGGGGGGTGTAATGTAATGTTTTGATTAATTAATAACCATTTAAGGTTCTCATATTTGATGTTACAGTTTAGTTTCTCCTTTTCTTTTTAAGAAACTAGAAGTCAACATCATTACAAGACCCTTAAACTAATATAAAAATTTAAATGTATTTTACTGCAGCAGCCTAATTTCCTATATGTAATTTGTGGAGTAATATTTTTCAATGATTTTATTTTAGAAATATTAGTTTTAAACTAAGAAAAATAATTTTATTAAAATTTGCAGTTTAGACATTAATGGTGATTTTTATATTTAGAAATAACAGGATTATTATTACCAAAATAAGAGGGTGCAATATAAAATATTTGTTCTGAAAGAATTAAACATTTCTAAATTTGTATTCAAATTAAAAAAATGCTTCAAGATTGAAAACACCTGATTTTTAATGTGAGATTTTCCTAAGTAGTCATAACATTTGTCAACTAAGGAGCACTACAATATATTTCTTTCATTTTTTTTCTCTGTTAGAAACTTGGCTTTTTGATGATATCTGTAGGAGGTGTAATATTTAAAAGTTTAAATAATATATAAAAATACTTCTTGTAGAATTGCACAAAATACTCATCACTAAATTTGTTATATTTTGGCTTTATGAAATTAATTTTATGTTTAAAGATGAAAATATGTATTGAAATTTGCAAATGGAAAACTTTTCATAAAGCATATTTTTAGCACAAATATTTTTGTAGAATTTTTCTATTGTCTCTCAGTTTAAAAATACGTTTGAGGGCCCAGGATTTAGCTCAAAGGTTATGCCGCCTGCTTTGCAAGGACCCGAGTTCAATACCTGGTACAAAAAAAAAAGAAAAATATGTAGGTTGATAGTTTGTTTCAAATTTAAGATATAATGTATGGGTAATAAAATACACTTAAGTACACAACTTTAATTTGCTATACTGTTTTCAACAGTATGACACACCAAAATGAAGATGTGCAGCACGGTGATGCTAATCGATTATAATCAATGTACAAAATAAGAATGCATTCGTTTGTGACTACAGTAAAAGTATGCGTGTATGTTTGTGTATTTGACAAATAAACACAATCTGTCTACTGACACAGTGAACTCAGGAGGACACATACCCACTAGTTATTACTGTGCCAGTGAGTGTGGAAACAGTACCTGATTGTGAAAGCACATCAGACCAACTAAAAGATGCAGGGGTGAGGGATAGACAGATGATGGGCAAATGGATAAGTACAGGAACAAACACAGATACAGAGTTAAATAGAAGGATAGAACAAGTAAGCAATCATATTAACACTTGGGGAAAATTATGTACAAATACAATTTTTTATCTGTTGTCATTGATTATCAGAAAGCTTTTATACAATTCTTATACTGCACATATACTCATGAAGAACTTTCTTTATTATTAATAGATATATTTTGCACATTATTAGATACGTTTTTCCTCATTGGGCTTATAATCATAACTTTTGAACAGCTTTTTAAATTCAGCATTTTAAAGTATTTCTTTATCATCTGTCTTGTGCAATTTCTGCCCAAATTCTGAGTAGAGTTTTATCTTCAATTCTTCATATACAGTGTGGATTTATTTTTTTCTTAAGATTTTATCTTATAACAAGTATACAACAATAAACTTAATTTTCATTGGTGATTATTCTATTTTAGTTGAAATTTTTGACACAGTACAAAGTAATATTCTTCAAATTTGGAAAAAATCAACTGACTTGTTTTTCAGTGGAATTTCTGGCTATATATATATATATATATA
>NW_022900913.1:22544116-22557308 GCF_012274545.1 Fukomys damarensis | reverse complement strand
AGTCCCCAGTTAGATATATTCTTTTAGTTTATTGTTTTCTCACTGTTCAATAATCTAAAAATAATATATGTATATATATATATTTAAACTTTCAATCTACTCACTTAAATTTTAATTATTATAAATTCTACTTGATTAATTTAATCTTTTCCATGATACTGTCATTATATAACCCTGTTTTTCTTATATCCTATGTATATGGATTATATATAAAATGCTATTTTGTTTTGCTTGAATTTACAGCACTTTCTGTTTATTTTCACTGAGTGGCATTGACCTGGTTATTAGATTTCTCTAGTTTTTCACTTTGAGTAATTTTTTACTGATTTCCAGCTAATTTAAAATGCCAGTTGTGGGTTTGTACTATCTTCTTCTCAGGTTAGCTCTGTGTGTGTGTGTGTGTGTGTGTGTGTGTGTGTGTGTGTTTGTGTTTGTGTGTTATAGTTTTTTTCTGTTATTTCTATAAATTTTCTTGTCTGGCTTTGAGAAATTTACCTTATGCCTCTTCAGATACATAACTTTCAGTTTAAGATGGCCACTAGCAAGGATTTTGTAATTTTTTTTATCAGATACTTTCCTCTATTTGCTTACCATTTAGTTTCTTTACTCCAAGCTCTTACCAAAAGCCACTTTTCATTTTTCATTTTGAGACAAGGTCTCATAAATCATTAAGTTGCCCTGTCTAAGATCAATCTTGTGTTCATCTTTCCTCAGCCTTACAGAATATTGGGATTGTAGATGTATGCCACCATGCCTGACCACTAATTTAATGACTTTTATTCCCTAAATCTAAATGATATAAATGTTTGAAATCAATGATATTACGACATTACATTTGAATGTCTGGTCAGTTGTATGCTTTTCCTCCCACTATCTTCTTTTCATTGATAGTTCTGGGGATGCATGCTATACAATATTATAAATGTATTTTCTATTTCTTTATCCTAATTAATCAATTTATGTTATTTTTGTTTATATATTTTTCATTTCACTTCAAAAATTTGAAAAATCCAAAGATGCTGGCAACACAAATTTCAAAAATGATATAAGTGGAGTAAAGAGAAACTGATGGAAGACTCTGGTCAGAGCTCAAAAGAATAAAATGCTGATAAAATTGGAAAGAGTGAAAGCCAGCCTCAAGTTTCTCTTGAGAATACTCTGTTGATGGAACAAACATCACGTATGTTACACCCTGACAGAAGATTTGACTTCATTTTGCCTATGTCTAAGACTATCAGAGACTGAAATTAAAGAGGTAGTGAAATTAACGTAGATGAAGAAATTTTAAAATAGCCCAATGTTCAGAATATGGCACATGTACTTTTGGTTGCTTTTAACCAGATGTGTAATAAAAATCCTGAAAAAAAGCAATGTATTTCATCAGAGTGATAGCAGCTACATAGGTGGAATCATAGAGGGTGTTTTTTTAAAAAAGATTAATGTTAAAAAGAAGTCAAGAATTTTATATTATGAATAAGAAAAGTTAGCTTAAAGACATATCAGGAATCAGCAGGACTTCACCCTTCACAAGTTCTGGTGTGCAAAATTGTAAAGCTTCCCTTTGAGAAGACAGCCTCTAGGAACCTTGTTTAATAAGGGCTGCCTAGGGATTTCACCACGTTCAATTTCAAGGAACTCAGAGTTCTCTACATTTGTGATAAAGGGGACCTGGCTATAGCTTGACCTGGGCAGCACACTGTGGCCTCATTCCTATGATGCTGGTTTTACTGGAATGCAGAATGCAGAGTTCTGGGGTCAGTGGGTGTTCCACCCAGATTTCAAAGGAAGGCTTGGGAAGCCAGGTAGAAAAAAATCCCTGAGAGGGTAGTACAGCTGGAATAGTGAAGCTCAAAGCATATCAGAGACCTCAAATTTAAGAATGCAGAACTTTAGCTAAAAAAGTCCTAAGCAATGAGCAGAACTATACCAAGACCAAAAACTTCTAGTGGAGTCCAACTGGCAACACAAGGCAGGACTCCTCAGGCCCATTTGAGCGTGCAACTCACTAGTTCCTTCCCTACTTACTGGAGACAAAGCTATATTATTTGATATTTGTCTTGCGGAATTGAGTCTCATTTTGGTCCAATCTTTTCTGTTTCCTTATTTCTCATTTTTAAACTGATCAGTTTAAAAATGTTAAAAATGTTTACCCTGTATCATTACATGTTTAAAGTATTTAACTTTATTTTTAATTTTTAACTAGGGTGACACTAAGAGCCTGCAGTCTCAGAGGAGACTTTTGAATTAGAATTTTTAATAGTGCTAAAACCATTAGGACTTTGAAAACGCTTAAAGGTAGACTAACTACATTTTACATAATGAGATAAACATAAATCTTTCGAAGGCCAGGTAGAGAAAATTATAATTCAGATCTCAAATATTCCTCAGAATTCTTATGTGTTTTAAAGATAATTGGATTCTACAGGTACCATACTCGTAGAAGAGATAAGTGGCTAAATGTGCTGTTAAAAAGGAGACCTGGTGGGAGTTGTCACTGGGGTTGTGACCTGGAAAGATGTGTTCTTGTCCATGGTTATTCCCTTCTCTCTGTTTGCTGGCTACCATGGGATTATTAGCTGTTGTCTCTTAGTCCCTTCTACCACATAATTTCTGCCCTTAAACCAGGTTAATATGGATTAAACCCACTAAATAACAGAAGTCAATATAAACTTCTCCTCCTTAAAGTTGTGGATGTCAGATATTTTGACCCAGCAACTGATAGAAAGGGTGACTGATATGGATATGAAATCAGCAGATCTCACAGTTGTTAATAGGAAACTCAATTTCTATATTGCATAAGGTTTTTAATATAATAGCATGCTTAATTCATTTCCAAAAGTAAACTGAAAATACAGTATAGGACATTCATCACCTGCATCTCATCATTTTATCCTGTAGTTCTCTATGAGCACAGCATTTCCACATACATATCAGAATGGGCCATGCGCCTTTGCTGAAAATGAGAATCAACTTATATCTATATCACTTTGACATACAGAAGCCACATCCTATGATTCATACAGATTTTTAAATTATATAACGTATCATTCAGAAGAATCATTATCAGAGGCAAATCCACAGGCCAAGGACTTCACAGCAAGGTACCAGTGATATCCAGTGTGTTATTGTGTGTGTGTGTGTGTGTGTGTCTGTGTCTGTGTGTGCTAGTGTGTGTGTATGTGTGTGTGTGTGTCTTTATGGTACCGGGGATGGTACTCAGGATTTTGCACTTATGAGGTCGATATCATCTCTGTTACTTTAGCCAATGTTCTCTTTTTATCAAGTTTAAGCTGGTTTTTAGTTTTTACTTTTTGTATTGACTTAACTTTTAGTCAAAAAATGCATACACAGATAACTGTGTTAAATATTGTATCACATATTTTACTCTACTTTTGTTGTTTCTTTTCATTTAACAACAGTTAACAACAACAAAAAAGAGCAAAATCTTTTAATCTTTCTCCAAGACAAAATTTTCTAAATTTCCTAGGTGGATGATGTGTCAGATCTTATTTATATAAACTTTACAACTTCAGAAAAGAAATTAAGACTATTCAGATATATAGAAGTCATCAATAACTTATTAATATTAAATTTACAGTTAATACATCTATTATACAAGTCATCATATAATACTATTATATGACTGAAAAATCCTCATTTTACAGTTTTTATTTGGATTAATATACAAGTAATACAAAATATTCCAATTAAAAAATTTTATGACCATATTTCCCTGATATGAAGAGCATTTTTGACACCATACTTGAGATCATAGTTGAATATGCATTGTTATGCAATCACTTCTACCATACATCACCTGAACACTTTCCCTTGTCAACCCAGCAATTTTACTTCTATTTCTATGAATTTGACTATTTTATGTATTTTATATGAATTGACTAGTGAGAAGTATTCTTTTGCAATTGCGTATTTCTTTTAGTGTAGTGCCCTCAAACTTCATATTATAGCACAAATTAAAATTCTGTTTTTTCCTTTTCCAAAGCTAAATTGTATCCTCACTATGTGTGCATGCCAGAATTCATTCACCTGTTGATGAACACTGGGATTAAATTCACTTTTAGGTTATTGCAACTGGTTTTTCTATAAATATGGGTGTATAAATATGTCTTTGAGACACTGCTGTCAATGATTGTTGATAAACCCAGCAAAGGAATTGCTGGATAATATTTTGATTCTATTTTTAAATAATAGAGGATTCTTGCTAATGTTTCTCAGTGTGGTTGCATCATTTTTTATTTCTATCAATAATGCACAAGTTTTGCAATTGCTCCACATCCTAACCAATGCTTGCTTTTTTATTTCATTACTGTTTGTTGGTTGGTTTGCTTGTATGTGTTCATAATAAGCACTTTTATGAGTGCTGGGATCTATCTCATCATGGCTTTCTTTTGCATTCCCTAATGATTGATGATGTTTAACATCTTTTCATATGCATGTTAACAATTTAAATATATGTTTTTGAAATATTTGAAACATTTTGTACCTGCTGGAATCAAGGTTTTTTTTTGTATTTTTGTTGTTGAATTGTAAATAACTTTTTATATTTATTTCAAAATGGTACTTGATTAACAAATTTGTGTGTATATATAAACTCTCTCTCTCTACACACACACTATATTACACATATACATGTACAAATATTCCTGAATGGTAATGACACATTTTATAGCTTTGCATAAAAATTGCTTATGTTATTTTAATCTAATTATTAAATATATTAAATAAATTAAAGTCCCCAAGAAAATATGCTAAAATTATTTTCTGCATTTCTGATTGACTAAATCAAAGTAGTTTCTCATTTATTTTGTAATAAAAATCTTACTCAAAAACCATAATCTGGGAAAAGACTCTAAGAAATCCAATAATTCATTTTCTCTTGTCTTACTTTTTTCCACCTCAGACATAGCTTGGTTAAAGAAGATATTGTATACATGTAGTAAAAGTGGAAAAAATTGAATGTTACTAAACTGTTATTTCTGAAGTAGAAAGTAAATATTAGGACCCTAGTTCAGTGTAAAATACTGCCTAGTGTGTATGAGACCCTCGTTCAATCCACAGGACTGGAAAATAAAAATTTAGAAAATAAAAAATAGTACGCAGTAATATTCATAGAAATATATTACTAATATGTTGAAAAAAGTAAAAATAAAAGTGTAAATTTGAAATCAAAAAGTGCATTAATTCTTCTACCAAAGAGTGGCTTATTTGCATTATCACTATGATAAACGGAATTATGAGAAGGCAATAAAATAAAAAATATATTTATATATATATCTAACGTGGTAAATGAAAATATATAAATGAAAATCATAAAATACTATATTTACTCAATAGTATAACATTTGTAACAGAGAGTTTCACAAGAAAATATAAATTACAAATATTGTGTGTGAAGCAGAAAAAAATCAGTAGGGAAGCCACAAAAAAACATAATGACAAAAACAAAAACCGATAAATAAAATCATGTGACTACATGAACACACAGTCTAGTCTATCACAAACAAGAATTGAAATTTAGCTTATACCAACTAATTCCTATAATTGGCAGTTTAGATACTATACTAATTTTTTGTACCTGACACTGTATGTAGCACAGCTATATTGAAATAAAAGTTGCTTAGACTAATTAGTTAAAATAGAAATGATCAGATGCCTGTCAATGTTACTGCCATTCATTTGCTTGACAGTATAAAAATGTGTACAGTTATGTGGTTTAGGATATAAGACTCTTGTCTAAAATTCTTCTCTGTCTCTAATTCCATGTGAGTTAAAGAGGTGTCTTATATTTTCAAATCTGTGGTGTTTTTCCAATTGATAATATAGGGAATTTGATAACACTAAATGATTCTCTTTCTTAAGGCCTTTCTTCACGTCTCTCAAACGTGAAATAGGTAGCATGCAAGAAGTTAAACATATTCTAAAATGTTTATAATACAAGCATAAATTCATAATAGGTTGAGTAATAAACTATAACAGTACATAAGATCCTAATGATATAATGGACAATGTGAAAAAAGGAAGAAAGGGGCTAAAGGTGTAGGGAAAGTTGGAAGGGTCGGGAAAGGTAATAAGGGAAATAAAAAAATATGAGAAAATGAAAGAATGGAAATAAAGTGTTTGTAAATGGGGAGAGCAAGAGGAGGTGAAGGGAGAGTAGGGACAAGGGGAAAAAATGAGAACCAAGACCTGTCACGCAAAGGTCCAAGACCCCAATAATGAATGTAACTCTACTGTATAGCTAGAATGTACCAATAAACTCAATGAGAAAAAAAATAAAATAGATGAACAAGTTTCATCATGAAAAGAAAAAGAGCAAATCATAGACTGAAAGTTGGTGTAAGGCTGCCCACTATTGTTGCTGGACTGCCTATCTTATAAAATTGTTTATTAATATTTTAAATGGTAGTATTCATCATTTCTCAGATGTGTTAAAATTGTTATAAGGAGATAATGATGAAGTACACATAAGAAACTTATTTTAGTGACTGGTAAAGAAGAATAAGATAATGTCACCCACTGATTTAGTTTTTAATAAATAATAAACATCAAATAATGTTTTGGCATTGAATGAGAGCCCACATGGGGTGTTGTGCTTTCTTCATGTACTTTTTCAACTGTTAGTTTTCTTTTTTTTAGTGAAAAAATACCTTCATTGAATTCAAATACAAATAGCTTTCATTCAGTCAAAATTTATAATTGATTATCCTACTTTATAAATACATATACAGAAATATATTGGTGCATATATAGACATTTAATTGATATATAGATCAATTCACTATATCTACTCATAGTGGTTTTTCAAATATAAAATTTTGGAAATGAGTATTTTCACAATTTTTATACAAGTTAGATAATTGAAGCAAAAATATTCCTTAACCCATGTTATATGACATAAAGAAACTCCATCAAAACAGGGTTTATATCTCACCTGGTACATAATGATCTTGGAAATTAAAAAAAAAAACAAAACTTTCCCTAAATGCTCCTAGGCATTTTATCAAATTTAAAGTATACTTCAATCAGGAAATCCTAGAAGTTTAATGACATCAAGTTATTCCTACAGATATTATTGAACATGTGACACCCAATTATAAATGTTTAATTGTGTTATACAAATGCCATTATGGAGAATGGTATCTGGTCTGTTTTCCAGCTAACCTCAACTCTGGCTCAATAAGCTTCACCTTAATTACTGTCACCTTTGAGCATCCAGCCCAGTCCTCCTGAAGGCTGGATTTTTACAAAGGACAGAGTTGAAATGCTGAAAAGCAAGCACCTGTCACTTCTGCTTTCTTTTATTATCCATGACAGCATCCTAGTTACCACACCAATGCAATCAAACAGAGTCCTGCTTCTTTTCATTTTTTTCTCACTGAGTTTATTGGTACTTTTTAAGCATACAGTACAATTACATTTATCATTCAGGTCTTGTATCTTTACATGACAGACACTGGTTCAATTGTTAGTTTTCAGTGGTATCACTATTTTCCTTGGGCACAACTGTCCTGCCTGTCACTCTAACTAAAGCCAACCTTTGCCTCCCAGCTCTATAGCTCTAAGCTGGGCATGTGTGTAGTTGTTTGAAGTAAAGCTGTGAAAGAAACCATATTTTGCTTGTTTCTTATAACAGAAGATGTAAGTGTGCACATTCTTGCTGCATAAATAGCATGGAACATTTTCACCTAACTATATTTGAGTTCCTTTCTATCTATCTTATAGCAAATGCCATGCCAGGACACACTACCTAAGCTGTGACTGTGTATTATGATGTATCTGTTCGTACAACAGTATGATTAATCAGCCTTATGAAACGTCAGTTTGACAGAGTATGTCTGAAATTGTTGCTTATTTTATATTCCCTAGTTTCTTTGTAATTCTTTTATTATTTTAAAAGACTTTAAAATATTTAGAAGAGATTTATAGGCCAAACCGTATCTTTGTAAACATCATTCAAGACTTGTAATTTAATTTGCTCCTGGCTCTAAAAACATCTGCCATTTGTTACAACATCATTTATGTTGAGCCATGAAGAAAAAGAAATAGATCACAAAACATGAGATACATTTTTATTATAATACACAATGAAAATATTGTTTTATTTAACCAATGTAAAATTTATTGGGGTAGTAAACAAGTTAGGAAGATCTGTTCCATTTTTAATGAAGTATTTTACTCTGTCAGAAGGCTAAATTTTTTATGAACATATAGAATTCATCAAATTTTATGCAATGTATTTTTATCTGTACAAATCCCTGAAAATTAAAAATGAAACGGATGTCTATGCGAAAGGACTTCAAAAACTAATTACCAATTTTACTTATATCATGACTCCAGGATGCCAGGCTCAATAATGATGAATATATAAAATATGTACTTGTTTAGCTATAATGGTCATTTGTAATTTGTTTAAAATTTATGTTAAGCAGTTTTGAATTTCTCTTAAAGAGCATCATATATCTGCATTCATATATTTATTTTTAACTGTATTTTAAAATTACAGTGTTTTGACATAGGTTAATAAAATCAATATTTAGAAATAATACATTATTGCATATAATAAAATCAATCTGAGTGCTATAATGTTTGTTTTAATAAGGTAGGTAATAAATGTAAAAATGTTTTTAAAATATGTATTTCTTTTTTTTTTCAGCTTTAATTGAGTTTATTGGTACATTTTAGGGATACAGTACAGTTACATTCATTGTTGGGATCTTGTACCTCCACATGACAAGTCTAGATTCTCATTTTTTCCCCTTACCCCTGCCCTCCCTTCACCCCCTCCTCCCTTCCCCATCTACAAATACTTTATTTCCATTTTTTCATTATCTCACATTTTTTTCTTTTCCCTTATTACCCTTCCCCTACTCATCCCACCTTCCCTACTCCTTTAGCTCCTTTCTTCCCAATTCGAAATTAAACCTAACATATTCAATCTTAGGCAAACTGCTGTCTTAAGAGATATTCTGTTACTTGAATTAGAAATCAGAAATATATGAATCAAAGGTTAATAAAACTATGCTTCTTGGATAGAGGCATAAAGTACCTATAAAATCATAATATCAACAGATATATGGAAATCTCCCAATCTCTCACATTTCTCTCTAATTTCATTGCCTAGAAATATATATATTTACTTTAATTAGTACTTTTATACAGCAATAATCATTACATTCTTTGAGGGAAATTGATTCATGTATATAACACATATTTCAATTCTTTTTTTCCCTCTACTCTCCCTCCCACCATATTTTTGCAACATCAGATAAATATTCTTCTCAGGACCACATAAAACTTTCTCCAAAATAAACTACATACTAGTTCACAAAGTCTGTTTAAAAACATATTAGACTCAAAAGCAGTCAAAGTGTACTATTTGACCATAAAGCAATGAAACTAGAAATCAGTCATAGTAAAAAAAACACAGAATATATAGAAATAATGGAAAATAACAACACATTCCTGAACACCAAAAAGTTTGAAGAAAGAAGAGGGGGGCAGTTGAAGAATTTCTGGACACAAAGATCTGTGTTAGAGTAACACTCCACACCTGTGGGTCACAATAACAGGAGTCTGAAGACAGAAGCCAAGAAACAACAACCATCCAGGTCCAAGCTAAAATTAAGGAGGGAAATCATAAGAATTGGAATAGAAATTAATGAAATTGAGAATTGAAAAAAAAATCTCAAATTGTGGAGCCGATTCTTTTAGATAATAAACAAAATAGATAAGTCCTTAGCCAAACTTACCAAAACAAAGAGAAAAGCTCATTTTAAAGCAATTAGAAATGAAAAAAGGGGAAATCACAATGCCATTTTTATATCCTGAATACAGTCAGTAACTACTGTGAAATACTGTATTTCAACAGACTGGAAAATGTTGAAGAAAAGAACAGATTCTTAGGTATATATGAATTACTAAAATTAAATCAAGAAAGCAAAAATTTAATCAATCCAATAACAAGCAATGAAATTGAGAAGGTGATAGAAAAAGAAACAAACAAACAAACAAAACTAGCAACTAAGAAAATCCCAGGACCTGATGAAATTACTGTTTCATTGTACGAAACCTCTAAGGGCTCTGGTGTAAAAAACTACAATAGTACACAAGATCCTAATGGGATACTTAACAGTGTGAAATAAGAAGAAAGGGGCTAAAGGTGTAGGGAAAGTGGGAAGGGTAGGGGGAAAGGAAATAAGGGAACAGAAAAATATGAGAAAATGAAAAATGGAAATAAAGTGTTTGTAAATGAGGAGGGGAGGAGGGGGTGAGAGGAGGGCAGGGATAAGGGGAAAAATGAGAACCAAGACCTGTCATGTGAAGGTACAGGATCCCAGTAATGAATGCAACTGTATTTTAGATCTAGACTGTACCAATAAACTCAATAATAATAATAAAAACTCTAAGGGTATTTGATCATTAATACTTCTCAAAGTCTTCAAAGAAAATGAAAGGGAAAGAGTGCTTTCAAATTTGTTTTTGCAAGCCAGCCTCACCCTGATCTCCAAACCAGGCCCCCCAAAAATAAAAAACAAAAAGCAAACAAACAAAACAAACAAACAAACAAACAAAAAACCTCTTTAATAAACATATATGCAAAATGCCTCACAAAGATTTTGGTAAATGTATTGCAATATCATAGTCAAAAAAATCATACATCATGGCCAAGGAAATTTTATCCCAAAGATGCAAGGATGGTTGAAAAAAAATGTGAATCAGTAAATGTAAAACACCACTAAAAGGAAGCAGGGGGAAAAAACAACACATGGTCTTCTCAATACCTGCAGTAAAACCTTTATACAAAATCCAATACCTCTCTCTTCATGATTAAAAGCCCTGAACAAAATAGGAATAGGGGAACCTTACCTGAATCTGATAAAAGGCTCCTGTGACAAACCACTAGTCAGCATCAAGTAGAACAGCATCAAAAACTGTAAGCTTGCTCTTTAAAATTGAGAACAAGCTTAGGATGCCCACCATCACTTCTGCTCTACTTAGTACTTGAAATATTAGCTAGAGTAATCAGGAAAGAGAAAAAATTCAGAAGGATGTGTATAGGAAGGGAAGCAGTCAAACTATAGTTATTTGTACATGACATAATACTTTATATAAAATGCCCAAAGAATTCTAACAATAACAAAAAACTCAGAATTAGTCACCAATTTTAAAAATGTAGTAGGATACAAAATCAACACACTAAAAGCCAATTGCATTCATGTATGCAAGTATTTAACACAAAGAGAAAGAATTTACGAGAACAATATTGGGCACAATAACATCCACAGAAATTTCACCCAGGAAATAATCGATCCAAGGGAGAGAAAAAGTTCTACGACAAAAATTAGAGGATTCTGAAAATGGAGATCTTAAGCACATTAGGAAATGGAAAGATGCCCTCTGTGCCTGGATAGATAGAACAGTACTATCAAAAAGATAATACTCCTGAAACGTAATCCTAATGAAAATATCAACAGCATTCATCACATAAATATTAAAAAATGCACTAAAATTTATACCAGAAGTACTCAGAAGAGCAAAAACAATCTTGATCTTAATAAGAGTAAAGGGGGTAGCATTACAATTTCCAACTTTAAGATATAATACAAAGCAACAGAGATAAAAACAGCATGGTATTGGCATAAAAATAGATGCATGGATCAATAGAACAGAATAGAAGATACAGAGATTTCTGAGACACATTCTACTGAGTGACAAATGGAATTGAGCATTGAATACACTTTCCTACCCAGTAACATTTTCGCCGAGAGAGAGGGAAAGAAAGAGCTCAAAAAGTGAGAAAAGCTGAGAACTCTGCCTTTGGAAAGTTTGCTGTCATGTTGAATCAGCATAGATCAGAGACAACCATGTTGTATTGTTTCTTTTGTCCTACAACGATGCATCTCCACAAATCAAAATTCAGTGGCGTATGCAGACAGTTCGTTTTACATTTCATAGGGTTCTGTGTCAGTGAGATATCTCTTGTATTCGGTAAAGGAGCTGGATTTATCAATCTGTAGTGTAATTATGTTTGTTTGTCTCTATGTACTCTTTGGCCTGCACCAAGTTGAAATACTTTTCTCAGGCACATTGCTGAAGAATAAATGACTGACAGAAACAAAAGTTAGTTCTGCGAATCTGGCCTTGGAATTGTCCTCTTGACAGCTCTGGTCCTATGTTCTTGCCCTGAGTCATAGGACACAAAAGAGTCACACGGGAAAGAATATTGTTGATGCCATGTATGCCATTAAAAGCTCAGATGACCCATCTGTTGGAAACTAGATAAAGAAGATGTGCTTTCTCTATAAAATGGAATACTGCTCAGCCATAAAGAATGAGAAATGAGAGTCATTCATAGGAAAATGAATACATATTAAGGATATATTCTTAAGTGAAATAAATAAGTCACACATGTAAATACCCAATAGTTTCTCTGGTGTGCAAAACTATAATAATACACAACATCTTAATGGGATAATAAAGAGTGTGAAATAGGAAAAAAAAGGGTTAAAGGTGTAGGGAAAGTGGGAAGGGTGGGGGAAAGGAAATAAGGGGAATGAAAAAAATATGAGAAAATGATAGAATGGAAATAAAGAGTATGTAAATGGGGAGAGGAGAAGGGGGTGAAGGGAGGGCAGGGACAGGGGAAAAAATGAGAACCAAGAACTGTCATGTGAAGGTACAGGATCCCAGTAATGAATGTAACTGAATTGTAGACCAAAATTGTATCAATAAACTCAATAAAAAGAAAAATAAATAAATAAAAGCTCAGATGATAAATAGTATGGTTATATAGTTCCAAAACAGATTGAGAGTGGGAAACACGATAATAACCTAATTCCAAGCATGTTTTCTTGTTCTGTCCAAATTTAGTAATGAGTGGAGGGATGAAAAATAATTGTAAAGAGTCTCTGAGTTACAAATGTACACCTTCACAGGACAAAAATATTGGTTGTAGAGAAAATTGCTGTCCTTTAAAAGCTAGTAAAATTATTGATTTACTGAGTAAAAGATGACATTAAAATAAGCATTACAACAAAATGTATTTAAATAGGGTAATTTTATAGTCATGAAGGATTCTTTCATTTTAACACAGTATTTATGTGTTGCCAATCAAAGCTGTGGCTTTTTCCACAGAATTCATTCTTTTTTTTTTTTTTTTTTTTTTTTTTTT
>NW_022900913.1:22531792-22543033 GCF_012274545.1 Fukomys damarensis | reverse complement strand
CTTTCCAGCAAGTTTAATGTTTCTGTTTTAATATTTAGATCTTTAATCCATTTGGATTTTAATTTAGTGCATGGCGAAAGATAAGGGTCTAATTTTAATCTGTGACAGGTTGATATCCAGTTTTTCCAACACCATTTATTAAAGAGGCTATCTTTCCTCCACTGAGGATGGTGAGCTCCTTTGTCAAAGATGAGGTAGCTGAGCCACTGTGATAAAATCAGCATGGTACTGGCAAAGAAATAGGCCTGAGGATCAATGGAACAGACTGGAAGACACAGAATTCATTCTTGACAGCCTAAACTTTAGGCCCTACAATGGTATAGGGAAAGTGGAAGAGTTCCACTCTTTTAAAATGAAAATAAATTTATTGAAAGGTAACAATGACCATAATGTTAGTACCACCAAATCATTAAAGATACCTTTGCTTTATATTTGGAGAGTAAATGGACACAATATGAAACAGAATATGAACATTTTAAGACTGTATTTTATGCAGACTTTACCTTTTTGCTAAATCTGTGCATATTGCAAAAGTACTCGAGATGGCCATAAAGATATTCAGCTAAAGTCCTACTTCAAAGATGTTACAATGGCCCTCTACCAATTATATGCCATAACAAATCATTCTGTTTATAAAAATTTTTAAAAAGCAAGGATTCAATGTGTCTCTCTAGGTAAGATATTCAGCTAAAAAATAGAACATCCACAGAGAACTAGTGACCAGAGTAAGAAAATCAGTTCAGTGTAGAAAGGTACATAATTAGTTTGAGGTTGCTGTATCATAGAAATGCTTGCTCCAAAATCAGGACTAAGGCTTTTGTAAGATTTGGCTTTTTGGCAAGTAAATACTCAGCGTCAATGTATGTAAGTGAATTGATTGTCTCTGTTTTGGAAACCAAAATTTAATTATATAATGCAGGAAGTTTTACTGGACAAAAGACTTGAAAGCCTATTGTCAGATTGCCAGAAAAAACACCTATTCAAGGGTGGTAATTTTAAGAAAGCTTAAAGAAAAGAAAAAGTAAATATAGAAACAGATTACTTTTACATTTTCCTATATGTATTTTAGGAACATATTTAAAAATAACTCTTGCAGTGAATAATACCTTGAACTTGTCTAAATAGAAGTAGAACAAAGAGCTTATTCTTAATTTAGAATCTTTATTCATTTCTAGCTTTTAAATTTCAAAAAGTTCCTTTCCTTTCAAAAAACTCACATAAAACTAATTTACATCATATGACATCACTCATAAAGCCCTTTTAGAAAGTAAGAACAGTGATTTTGATGAAAATTTAATTTGGTTTACAAAGACAATTATTGGATAAATATCTTTCTGTAACTTTTGATAACATATGAACCATTGCTTAATAAAATATTTATATACATTAAATATTAGATAATATATTAAAACTAAAACGTTGCCGGGTGTGGTGGTGCAAGCCTGCAATCCAGAACTCAGGAGGCTGAGGCAGGAGGATCACTGTGAGTTCAAGACCAGCCTGGGCTACAGAGTGAGTTCAAGGTCAGTCTTGACTACATAGTGAGACCCTGTCTCAAAAACTTTCCCTCCAAAAATGTCACCAAAAGTATACCTGATGAATGTTACTGGATATGTTGCCATCTATCTTATTTCTTTTTTGATATTAACATCTTCAGTGAAGCATTCATTTTAACTCTGAGTGAAATAAGTACTACATATCACTAACATATATGTGCATATACATATGACATACCTGTAGTAGTGCAGGATTCCTGTATTTTATACAAGTAATACATTATTAGCACTGGACTATAGAAATTTAAGAAATCATTTATTAGTGCAAATAATAAACATAAAAACTAATAAGAACTTATAGATAGAACACCAAAGGCTAACACAGAGTATAAATGTGAAAACATGTTTGACTCACCTGGAAGAAAATACCAGAAAAAGAATTTCATTGAGAAGTAATAATTTTTAAAAACAATAGATTATTATATTTGATAGTAGTTCTTAATCAGATATATGTTTTTCAAATATTTCCTCCTAAAATGTGGGATTTCTGTTCATTAGCTTAATGGTATCCTTCTCAGTTCAGATATATTTTACTATGATATCAACATTTTTTGTGGCTGAGGCCTTTAATATTGTAAATGAAAAGTTATTGTAAAACAAAGCCTAAGTTCCCTAAATTTTCTTGTTTTTTTTCAGAAGTTCCAAGACAGTACATTTTATATTACCTCAAACATCTCCTTGAATTGGGTTTTGTTAGAAGTAGAAGAACTATTTCAAGTATCATTTTCTTTTGTGGATGTCCATTTATTTTAATGCAATTCACTGAAAAATATCATTTTTCTATTGATTGCCTTTGCTTTTTCATTAATGCTTAGGGCACTAGATTTGTGATGGCCTTTTCTTTGCATGCTTTTGTCTATCTTATGGAATATTCATTTCTTCTTTCACAAATACTGCAATGCTCTGATTACTGTAGCTTTATTTTTACACTGCAGGTATTGAAACCAGGCAGCATTAGTTCTATGACTTTGCTATTTTCCTTGAATGTTTTGATTGCTCTTTTGAGTTATTTATTGATTATTTGAATTCTTTACTGAGTTTTTATTGATACGTTAGAAACAATTTGCTGATAAAAACAAAGTAGATTGCTGGTATTTCCATTGGAATTTCATTGAATCTGTAGATAAATTTGAATACCACTGAAATCTTTATGATATTGAGTTTTCATACTCATGGAATAATTCTTATTTTATTTGTATTTTCTTTAATTTCAACAGTGATTTGTATTTTTCCTCATATAGTTCTAGACTGCTGGATTTACTTTGATGTGTTTTTGGTGAAGTAATGTGCTTTAATTAAAAAAGTCATGATTTTTTAACAGTAAGTGTGAAATAAAAGAGATAAGAAAAGAAAGACAATAGAAGTTTTTGTAATCTTGCATGCACAATGTATTTCAAAGTGTACCTTGATTTAGTGTAATTGTGTTTTATATGTTTTTGGCCTATTATTCTGGTTGTTCTAATGTACACATGATAAATAACTTCACAAGGACTTATAATACAAATAAGTGAATCTTGATTTAGCAAAATACAAGGGGTTGAGGTAAAGGAAGGGTGAAAAATAGAATTGAGATGTGCTATGTATATGTACCAATTCCCTACAATAAATATAACCAATATATACTAAAAATTTGCAACAAAAATTAAATATTAAAAAACTAATTATCAAATCAGAAATAAATAAAAATCATGACAAATATCCAAAGTCTCTTGTAATAAACATATATATTATAATCTTGTTATGCTGCTTGCTAGTTTTAGGACTTTTTGATGATTTTTTGTTTTCCTATGTTGGTACTGGGGATCAAACTCAGGATCTTGCATCACCACTGAGCTAAATCCCCAGTCCTTTGATGATTTTTTAAAAATCAGTAATCATGGGCCGAGATTTAGCTCAGCTCGGTGGCTCTGCCACTTGCTTCAGAAGAGCAAGGACCCGAGTTCAAGCCCCGGTAACAAATAAATAAATAAAATCGATAATCATTGTATCTATGACGAAAGATAGCTTTGTAATCTTGCTTCACAATCTCCCTTCTCCAGGTACATATCTGTTATGTCCTTTTCTTTTAATATGGCAAAATCTGAGACTTTTTACGATAACACTGACTAGGAATGATGATAGTGTACATCCTTGGCTATTATCATCTCTTGTTTTTAAGTATCCTATATTAAAAGCAACTATGAATCTTTGTAAAAATATTCTTATATCTTTGGTTTCAGTTAAGAAATACTAAGATGAATTGGAGATATATCTTCCTATTAGAAATAAAGTGATAAATAAAGGTAGAGACATGAAAAAAGTACATAACTACAAAATTAGGATTTTATTGGACATATCTGGAAAATTTTCAGCTTTAAATAATGTTAGTAACTAATTACAATTAATTAAAGAAATAAGGGCCCATTTGCTGTTAATATTATAAATACAAAAATGAATCTAAAAAAATGAAAGGAGAGAAAGAAGGTGACTCCTTATATTAAAATGTTAGTAAATATAAACTGAAAATGTAAATATGGAACAAAGGGCATAACAGATAATGTGAAATGGGAAGAAAAGGGCCAAAGGAAGGGGAAGTGGAAGGGGTTGGGGAAAGGAAAGAAGGGAAAAGAATAAATATTAGAAAAGGAAAAAAAAGTCTTTACACATAGGAAGGGGTGGAAGGGTTGAAGGGAGGGCAGGGAAATGGGGAAAAAATAAGAACCAAGTTATATTATGTAATGGTACAAATTTCCAATGATGAATGTCATTATATTGTATACCTAAAATGTACCAACAAAATTAATTTAAAAATATAAAAAGAATGTTGAAATGATGAGGCTAATCATTTATGCTTCTTAAATTTCTGGTTTTAGGGTAAAGTGAAACAATATATTTATACAGTATTAAGCTATCTTTTCACATATTGTTGAGTAATGCAATTGTGAAAAATAAAAAGAACTTTATATAGGATGCATTGGTAGACATGATTTAAACCAGATGATAAAACCTGGCATTACTAATTTCAGACCACCCAGAGATATGTAACTATGTGATTCATTAAGATACATAGGTTATATTTGTTGTAACATCTCCAAACTTATAAACTGCATATAATCCTGAAGAAAGATTGTAGATCCTTATTGAAGAACATACTACAGAAATAACTAGGATTTATGTTGCTGAGCATTGAAGGTCAAAAATACAAAGAATGCTAAAGATTTATGTGATATTAGAGTAAGCTAAATAGGTCTAATGATAAAATGCAGTGTCTAATATTCCATTGCATTTTATTTTTAATTTTTTCCCATTAAGTTTATTGTACATTTAAAGCAAACAATACCATTACATTTATCATTGGGATCTTATACCTTTGAAATATATGTCTTGGTTCTATTTTTTTCTCTATACATATGCCCTCCCTTCACACACTTCTATTGCATTTTAGATGAGAGAAAATTATAAGTAATACTATAAATATAACCAATAAAATTGTAAAAGGAATGTGGATTAAGTAACAGTACTACATAGACATATAATTTCCTAAACCTGATTACTGTATTTTAAGTACTAGATTATTTTCATCCTTAGTTGATATATTGGAACCAACACTTCAAATTACATGTAATTTGAGATGAATAGTGAATATGGAAAAATGCATATGTGATAATTTCTTATATCAATTTTTCAATTTGTCTACTATTTGCAAATTTTGTATAGTGTTTAAAATTTGTATAATAAATAGATCCAACCCCCAAAAAAGTTAAATGCCATAGACACAATTAAGTTTTTACCCTAAATGTATTCATTAAATTGTTTTAGGCAAGCAGTATCTATTATCATTTTATTGTAGTCAAGAAATGAAGCTGCAATAAGTCTACATGTTTAGAACAGATTGCAAATATCTTTCCAAAAGGCAAAGCCTCAGGTGAGGTGATAGACCAGAGATCCTAGAATATCCTCTTTCCTGTGACTGACTCAGGATGGCAAATGTTTAACTGTGAAACCACACTGAAGAAAGAGGAGATATCCAACTGGGTAGAGGCTGGCTGACAAAGGGAAAAATTACACAAGACTTAAAGTGCAATTAGGTAAAACCTTCTGTTCTTTGTTAAGAATCTTGAATAGATAGCAGAAGTGGTAAAGTATGGTCTTCATTGTTAGAATATGAATAGAATAGGTTGATGGTCATTCAAGCAATATAAAGGAATGTAAATCTAGGTTAGTGATACATCTTTCACCTAAAGTAAAGAATACAAATGATAAATATTCCAGCCACAAAATGCTCATAGAATTAGCCATAATTTATTAAAGAAATTAAAACACATCAGCCATTCACATTATCAATGCAAACTTGAATACAGAAATTCAAAAGGAGAAACAAAATGGCTAATTGTAGTAAAGTATCTATAAAAATAATAGGAATGAAGGAATTGGTTAATCATTAATGCTTGCTAAAACTATGGTGACAATATAAAGAGAAACAGGCTACTAAAATAATCTTATTGTATCTTTCCACAAATTATTCTCTTTCTTAAATGAGACAGAAGCATTTCTATTTTCCTTGCTGAAACAGTGGCAAACTCATTGGTTTTCATAAAAAGAAATTATTGAATACAATTGGTTTATGGATTACTTTTCAGTGGAAGATAAACATTTGATTCACTGTTAATGACAGAACTGGATATTTTCTCAGAGCCTTTAGTGACATTTTCAACTTGGGTCCTCCTAGTAGCCTTACCAAACTAAAATGCCTCTATTGAAACTTCTGAGATATTACAGCAGCATTATTGGTACGAGCTTTAATGCCATGTCACTCTCTCATTCATAAATTCTTACAGAAAAATTGGACGTGAGAGCATGGAAGAAAATGAATGTGGTTTAGAGTCATAAAGTACCAGAGAACACTTGTGTCCGCATGCTCTTCACAGGCTTGGCCATGTTTTCTGTGCCTGGCATCTATTGCTTTAACAAATCAGGGAAGTCAAAGTTACAGAAGCAATCTAGGGCCAGTAGAGAAGACGTTGGCACATCCTGGAGAAATAAATCATGTTCAAATATGACCCCAATCTTTGAATTCTTCTGTATCCATGCATATTAGAGAAGAGCTTCCCACATGTTCACAATTAAGTCCATATTTTGGGCAAATGATTGGAGAAAATAATCATCAATTATCTTTACATGAAGTGCTATTGCTCTCAAGCATCTTTGTCATCAACAAAGACATGCTAAGTAATGCTATTGGATTCTTGTCCTTCAGTCCTGTTGCTATTTCCTTTCATTGTTGCTCTGGTCAGGGGTCCAGTCCAATGAGAGTTGGTGTACAGGTATGAAAGAGGGAAATCTGTTTTAAGTGACCCCCATGAAACTTGTGAATTTAGAACTCCAATTTTAAGGGTCACAGCTTTGATAGTATTGTATGTCCGTATTCATTTATAACTTCCTGAGAATTAGATAGAAATAAAGGCCTCTGAACTGAACTTAAAATCTTTGCTGAAACCTAGCTCCAATCCCATAAAGACTCAATTCTAGAAATGGTTTACAGAATGAAAAACTGGGTGCTCTCAATAACTTGCTTTTTTTTTTACCCAGGGCTATTTCTGGAGATATCTTACCAAATTTAGCAAGGCCAACTAAAGGCTTAAAATCTTGAAAATATTTTACAGCAACCTGAGCCTTTGCCTTCCAGATGGTAGAGAGCACCTTAAGCCTTTTTTTGTCCTCCTGCCATGCCCCCACTCTCCAGTCATCTTTTTGTGCTGGTTTCTGTCTTGTAGATTTCTCCGTCTCCGAGGATGGGACATATGTGTCTCCACATAAGTCATTCAGGAGCTGTTTCTGGCCAAGGTGGCAACAACCCTGCAGACAGTGGGACTGGAGTGCACCAGGGTCATGGTTGGTGGCAGTAAGGCAACGGTAGAAGCAGGACACAGTGGAGAGAAGTAGCCACAGGCCCCTTGCCTACAGACGTCTACATTCTACTTTCTAACAGACTTCAAAATAGATGAATTATAATGTATGAGACTCATAATAAACATAAAACAATAATACAGTCCCTTCAAAGAAGCACAGAACATTCTTGTAGGTAAAAGTTCTGGAAATTTTCAAGGGAAAAATTATTGTAGTATAATAAATCGTAGAGGAAATGATATCTGTATGTTGAAAGAAGATAAATTCTCAAAGCATTATTTCTTATAGCTTCTTTAATTGAAGTTAAGGATGGAATCTTTGGTGCTTTCTATGAGTTATTTTTACACATATATATTTTATGTTAATGGGTGGACTTTACATATGTTATAATCGCTTTTGTGCTCATGTCTTTGGAAAACTCTGGAAATAACATTACAAAATTATGACATGATGAATCCTTGTTGCTTTTCAAGTTCTGTGCTAGGGATTCATACAATTAGTCTTCTGATGCTTTCAGGAGATTTTTAAGTTTTGCAGCTAGATTTAAAGCACACACAAATTAGTGCATAGATTCAAACATGTGCGGTAGTCCTTGTGTAATTTAACTTAGTTTCCTGCAATAAACTTTCTTAGACAGAATCATGATGACATATGAACAATACTTTAATTATATCTTCAAATGGGAATGATTTTCTTCAACATAAATTCATTTAATGTCCACAATGATAATGGTATTCCAATAGCATTAGTTATCCAAAAAAATAAGTACTTAGATGAGAAAAAGCAGAGTACTTTGCATAAAACTAAAATTAGAAATAAAAGTAGTCTTTTAACAGAAACTGCCATAGATTCTTTCTAAATTTTATATTCCACAGTATTTAATGTGGTTCATAGAATCAATGGCTGTGCAGATATCACAGTGCCAGGAAAAGGGCCATGGATCATGATGCACGAGAACACATCCAGGAAGAAAGTGGGATATGCCCGAGCCAGGCCAAGCTCAGACTCATTTGCTACATTGGCTTAGCTTAAAACAAAACAAAGCAAAACAAAACAAAGAACCCTCAAATTGAAATAGATAAATAAATAAATAAATAGCACTTTCAAGTGAGTGACTGTAAAGACCTCCCGTATGGAGCCCTCTGTGAGGAGAGCTCTTTCGTGACTCCACTGGCTCCTCCATACCTGTAAAGCCATTTTGATCCCACACCAGACCCCTATATCAGGCTCTCTGGAGGTGAGGAGCTGAGAGAATTTCACAATCTGTATTTTGACAAGTCCTCCAGTGTCGGACTTCCATTCTTGATTCCTAGAACCACTACATTCAATATCACTCTAGAGCTTCTATTCTATTCTATTTTGCCATTACCTGTATTGTTTCATATGCTATCTGTGTTTAAACATATAGAGGACATGATGTTTTCACAAGGGCAGCAACATCATACTGTTTAGACACAATATAACAAGCTTATAATAGAATACCAATTCATTATAACTTTACAGGTTCATTTATGTTGATTGATGCTGATAAGGTAATAATAAATATTCCATGGGCCAAAAGAAACATTGATTCCACGAATAACTTACAGAGAGCTGTTGTCAAAGGCATATTAGAGTGTTAACACTCTAATAGCCCAGAGTACTAAATATAAAGTTGAAATTTGCTATTATAATCATCAGTATTGTCACTGCCATCATACTACTTATAGAAATGTTAATGATGGTATACTCTTCTGGTGTTTATTTCTTCCATTTAGTCAATTATAATAAAAAAATGGAGTGATTCTATACCCTCGATATTTCTCATTTCCCCAGTGCACAGCTGTCACGTAACAGGTTGTTGTATTTCTAATCAAAATGTAAAACTCATCTCTGTAAGAACTTCCTCAATACATTTTTTAAAACATCTAATATAAAAAGTTAATACTGATCATATGACTGACTCACAGCTTATCTTGTTGGTGTGTTTCTTGAAGTCATTTCCTAAAGTTATGTGCATTTTCCTACAAATCCCATGGTATAGCATCATTACCATCTTTCTTTTGTTCAGTGTTCTTTCCATAATGAAGGGCTTAAATCAGAATATTAGCTCAAATCGTATTGATTGCATGAACTAATGGCAATAAAGCCAGGTTCCCAATAAGGACCTAATAAATAATACCTGAAAGAATAAATGTATGAGTATATGGATGGGGAAAGGCTGTAATAAAGATTTGGCCCACAGTATACCCACATAGATGTCTTAAACTTCAGGCTACATAATTCACTCCAATAAAGGAATAATGATTAATAAATACATAATCTATGTTTTTCCCCTTTTGAAATAGGACCAAACTTTAAAAAATGATTTATATTATTTTAATTGACATAATCATTCTATGCATGTACAGAATATATTATAAATATGTATAAACAATGATGTTGACAAAAGTAATCTAATTAGGATAGGCATCGTCTCACATTATGTATTTTTATGATATATAAATATTTTCTTGGTTATTTTTAAATACATAAATATGGATATACTTTGCCTTTGCAAACATGTTCCTTTTTGGATGCACAGTATTAGATAATAGAGATTTATATAAACTAGAATAAAATTTTAATGAAACAATTTTGTAGATTTAAAGACATTTTTCTTTTCTTGGTGTTTTATTTGAGTACACATACATACATGTACATATGCATATGTAGGCAGATAGTATAAGAGTATGTATATACACTGTATGTGAATGAACACATGACCATAAACTCATAAGCTTAAACAATGAAAGGTATATATTCTGCCACAGTGGAAAGCATATTAATAGCATAGGTTAACCAATAGAGATGATCACACATGAAGTGTACAAAACAAAAAATAAAATTCTCCAGCAGTAATAGTAGATGAATAAAAGATAGATATGTGCTGTGTATGTGCTTGTTTTTCTGTGCTGTGGAGTCCATTTAATTTTGAGTACATTAGTAGATAGAATAGAAATAAGATTTGAAACACACACCTAAGGCACACGTATGCTTAAGAGAAACAAAGGTTTCTGAAAATCAATGGGATATTAAGATATTTATCTTTATTTGAAATACAAAGGTCTATTAGTGATGTAATACTATGGTAAATGTCACCGATCTTGCAATTCATAATTCATTAGTACCAAATAGTAATGAAATTTGTCGAAGCCTGATGCAGGAGGACCTCAAGTTTGAGATCAGTCTGGGAAACTAAGCTACCAGGGAAGATTAAAAAAAATAATCATGCAGCTACTATACATAATACACTCACCTATTAATTCCAGTAATTTTCCTTTGCATATAATTTTTATGGTTTAAAAAGCCCCTAAAGCGTGATTAATGTTAACATTAATTCATTCTTATATGGTTTTAATCTTTTTCTTGCCTTGCCGGAATATTCGCTGCATGGTGACTAAAAATGCCAAAAATTGGAAATAATGATCATTGTGCTGGCCAGAGAGAGTTATTTGAGACTTTTTTGACACTTAATATAATGTGAAATTTAGTTTTCTATAAATGCAATTTATTAAAAATGAAACTTTTTATTTTCTGAGATTTCTATAAAAAATTGGTGCTATTTTTATCATTCTTTCCATACATCAATGTGATTTTATTCTTTTTGAGATATTTATATTTAATTCACAAGAATTTGATTTACTATTATGTTTTAAATAATCATGTCATTTTTATCCTGAAGAACATTTGTGCTCAGTATTCTTTTCTGATAATTTTTTGTAGTAGAATTAACCACACTTCTTTTTTTTTTTTTTTTTTTTTTTTTTTTTTTTTTTTT
>NW_022900913.1:22353988-22531689 GCF_012274545.1 Fukomys damarensis | reverse complement strand
TTTTTTGTACTGAGGATTGAACTTGGTTCCTTGCACTTGCAAGGCAGGCCACCAAACCGCTGAGCTAAATCCCCGGCCCTAACCACACTTCTTTAAATAAACTGAAATGTATTTATGTCTCTTCTGTCTTCTCATACATTTTGTGTTAATGATTTATCCTTAAATGTTTTAAAATTTGATCACAAACTACCTAACTTGATTTTTCTTTGCATGCAATGTGTATGGATATGAATTTTTTTTAACAGGTACAGGTATATGTTCAATTATATTTTAACTCATGTAAATTTGACAATTTTTAAGCACTTGTGAAATACCATTAATCAGTGTTCAACTGACAATTCAGAATTTCCACATCTCTAAGATAACTTTCCAGCAAAGATAACACAGATTTGAGGTAAGACCAGAAATATTTACTGTTACCATTCCTGCATGAATGCATTGAAAGTGATATAATTAATGAGCCTATATCAATGTTCATGTTTTCTAAGTGAGACCATGCTATCTATTCTGACATGCATGCAGTATCTCCCTCATCATCAAAATTGAAGCTACTTGTTTGTTTAATTTGTGATAGCCTTCCATTGCCTAGTATTTTTGTTCATGTATTTTCTGACTCTCAAAGTAGGGAGAGTGGGAAGGGTAGGGGAAAGGTAATAAGGGAAAAGAAAAAAATATGCGAAAATGAAAAAATGGAAATAAAGTGTTTCTAAATGGGGAGGGGAGGAGGGGGTGAAGGAAGGGCAGGGACAAGGGTAAAAAATCAGACCAAGACCTGTCATGTAAAGGTACAAAATCCCAATGACGAATGTATCTGTACTGTATACCCATATATTTGTACACATTTTTTAAAAAGTCTTTGATTTTTAAAATATTTTTCTGTACTAGCAATTTTTTGTTTTAGACAGTATGAGCTGTAGCTCCCAGTCAGCCCTGTCATTATGAGAGTGAGGTACAAATCTGCACAGGAGTTTTTTGTCCTGGGTTACTGTTGTAGTTTTAAAGTAAACCATTCTAAAATTTGAAGCTCTGTGTTAACAACTTCATGTTGTTTAGTGTGAAACAGAGCTATTGACACAGAATTAACGTGAATTAATTCTGATTCTTTTTTTAGCCTCAGAGGAGTTTAAGTAATTTTTCCTTGAGGAAGGAGTCTTATGAATTTTTTTCCCCCACGCTTTCCGTAGCTCAATTTCTACTGCCCTTTTCTGCCTAAACAGAATGCTTTGCTCAACTCTGAGAATGTTTGGCCATATTTTGTTCCTTATTCCGTGGCCAGCAAGCAGTCTTCATGATAGAAAAAACTTTTGTGAATAAACAAGACCTACTAAATGTTAGGAAAAAGTAGGACGACTTCCGCTATTCTAGCTCCAAGCTGCTTTGTTTAGTTAAAAATTAACAGACACTGGAGACATTACCATAGAATGGGACATCTGGCCTCAGCATGAGATAACAGGGCACATCAAGACCCCCAGCTCCAAAGTTTCCAAAGTTTCATAAATCACATGATTGTAAAGGTCAAGATGAAAAGAATCATTGTTAAATTTGCTTTGCTGACTGTGAGCACCACCTTCCTCTGGGCTAGAATAGATAGCTAGATGAATCTTAAAGGTAAACTCTCTAACTACAAAGAATTGCTACATTTGGTTTAAAGTTAACAGTCCTGGGACCATGATTTGTATGTCAGCAATGTGAACTGAGAGAATGAAATGTAACAACCTGAAAGAGATCACGGCTGTAAAACCCTATAAAAGGGGTAGCTATAGCCAGTAAGTCATTGGTCTCTGGCACTGCTTTGAGTGAGATCTGCCTTTTGTTGACAAAATAAATATTTTATTATTTTATTTCTATTCTGCATCTCTCTGTGCATGTCACTTACCAATTACTTCCACAACATTCAGACATTACAATGGGAACAATTGTTGGTTCATCTCATATATTTTCTTTTCTCAAGTATCATGTACTTTGGTTGCCTGGTCTCCAATGTACAAAATTATTTCATGTAGTTTGTACAATAAGTTTTTTTTTTTTATCACAGAAGGACAAATCCAATAAAACTCCTCTCTTCTGACATGTATTTTTATTTTCCTTTAAATTAATATCAGCAACTTCTACTTCTTTGTCAAGACTTAAAATCTTCTTGATTCTTCTGAATGCTTTATTTTAATATACCTTCAGGTCTAACTTTTATTTACATCTTTCTATTTTTCTATCTACTTGCAATTGGGTTTACCTTCTACCTTTTACTTCAAATTTCATGTTCCACTTCTTTTAAAACTTCACAGTAGAGCCGAATAGAATAATACTTTTCTGTGTGAGTCTTACATGATTTAGCCTAACTTAGTTTTTCAAATCCACATATTCCAATTCTAGTCTTTGTTCTGTAATTGTAGGCTGGCTTTGTTGTGCTTCCCCTTCAAAACCTCTAAGATAACTTAACAGCATATACTTGCTGTCATTCAACACTATTTTTAAACCTATCTCTTCAAAAAGATCTTTCTGTCCATCTTATTGAAGCTGTTTTCCTCTTTAGATACTCTCAACATTTCCTGTTTTTCTTATAATTAAAACCTGAAACCATATTGTCAATGTGCTGTTTTCATTACTGCCCTTTCCATCACTACAAATTAATTTCATATGAAAGTTAACATCCTTACCTATTCCACTGCTGTATACCCAGTACCTACAGCACTTCCTGACTTATTTTTATCTAAATTCAAATTTTTTTATAGCCAGATTTTTAAAAAGTGAGATAAAAAAGGAAAAAAAAAAAGAGAGAAAACCTTTGTAAGACAAAGTTGTAGTCTACCTGAGAGATACATTTTCTGTTAGTATTGTGGTTGGCTTTATGTGTTTTATTCCATTTCACTTTCTCAGTTCAGTATAACTTATTTTTCTGTGAATAAATATTTTAATCCACAAAGGAGATTTTAAACATCATGTACAAGTTCAACATATTTTCAAATAACCTAATTTCATTTTCATAATAATAATGAATATAAATCCAAATATTAGGGAGTATATTATGAATGACATTAAAAACAAACTAAAAGTTTAAAAGTTCTTCCTGATCCACTCTATATTGCATAAATTATTTAAATATTAATATGTGCAGTAAATATTTAATATTAGTTATATGTCTCTAAAAATGGATGTATTCAGAAAGTTCATACATACCAACAGTTCATTAAACCCCTTTGCCAGGTATATAGGCTTTTAAATTCTATCTACCTTTTATGAATAACAATTGAAGATATTTTGGTTTGAGAAATATTGGTTTTAGAATGTAGATGTGTGTGGATATATAAATGTGTACATATATAAATTTTAGATGTACATGCTTGTACACACACACACACACATATATATATATATATATATACACACACAAATATGATGTCATGTTATCTAGTAAATAACTGTGAAAATGAAGTTGAAAATTTGGATGAAAATATTAACCCCCTTTCTGTTATATCACCCTCTTTACTTTTTCTCTTACCCTTATGATATATTCTAAATAGTAAGAAAATGAAAGCAAAATCCAGAGAAATTAGATTAATACAATGAACAAAAGTAATTGAAAATTAAATGTATGTTGCATTGTTATAAGAAAATGTTACTTACATTTGCTTTATCATTTCAAGCAACAATTTGTTGCTTATATTTGCTTCACTGTATAAAAAAAAAGGTCATATTTATGTGGGTCTGTGTTTTTGATGTTACTAATTTCTCTGAAAAGGGTAACTCTCAGAATTCTTTCCTAGAAGCAAAAGACCTCTACACTGAAAACTACAGCACTCTGAAAACAGAGATCGAAGAGGATATAAGAAAATGGAAAGATATTCCCTGCTCCTGGGTAGGAAGAATCAACATAGTGAAAATGGCCATACTACCAAAACTGCTATACAGATTCAATGCAATGTCAACTGAAATTCCAGGACTATATTTCACAGAACTAGAAAAAATAATCCAAATATTCATTTGGAACCAGAAGAGATCTAGAATAGCAAAAGCCATCCTAGGCAACAGAGACATGGCAGCAGGTATAACAATTCCCAATTTGAAACTATACTACAAAGCCACTGTGATAAAAACAGCATGGTACTGGCAAAGAAACAGACCTGAGGATCAGTGTAACAGACTGGAAGATACAAAAACAACTCCAGATGTACTCAGCTAACTCATATTTGACAAAGGAGCCAATCATTCTTACTGGAGGCAAGATAGTCTCTTTAATAAATGGTTTTGGAAAATCTGTATTTCGACCTGCCAAAGATTAAAACTAGACCCTTATCTTTCACTATGCACTAAACTAAAATCCAAGTGGAATAAATATTTAAATGCTAAAAAAGAAACACTAAACTTGCTGGAAGTTAAGTTAGGCAGAACTCTTGAACACATTGGCATAGGAAAAGACTTTATGAACAAATCTTCAGTAGCACAGAAACTAGAAGAAAGAATCAACAACTGGGATCTCATCTTATTAAAAATCTTCTGCACTGCAAAAGAAACCATCAACAGAACTAAAAATCTGCAATGTGGGAAAAATTTTTACCAGCTGCTCCTCAGACAAGACTATTATATAGAATATATAAAGAACTTAAAATAATCACCCCCCCAAATATAAAGACCCGATTCAAAAATGGGCATCTGAAATGAACAGACATTTCTCAAACAAAGAAGTAAAAGCAGCAAGTACATATACGAAAAAAATGTTCCACATCACTGGTCATTCGAGAGATGCAGATGAAAGCAACACTGAGATTCCACCTCCCCCCACAAAGAATGGCTGGTATCAAGTAATCAACCAATAACAACTGTTGGTGAGGTTGTGGGGAGAAAGGAACCTTTCTCCCTTGTTGGTGGGAGTGCAGACTGGTGCAACCACTATGAAAGTCAATATGGCGATACCTCAAAGAGCTCGGACTAGAGGTTCCATTTGACCCAGCCATCCCTCTGCTGGGTACCTTTCCAAAAGAATTAAAATAATCATATCACAGGGATATATGCATACCCATGTTTATAGAGGCACAGTTTGTAATAGCTAAAACTTGGAAATAGCCCATTTGTCCATCATTCAGAAACTGGATAAAGAAGATGTGGTTTCTCTATAAAATAGAATACTACTCAGCCATAAAGAATGAGAAATTAGAGTCATTCATAAGAAAATGGATACATATTGAGGATATACTCCTAAGTGAAATAAATAAGTCACACGTGTAAATGCCAAATAGTTTCTCTGGTATGAAAAACTACATTGTACATAAGATCCTAATGAGATAATTGACAATGTGAAATAGGAAGGAAAGTGCTAAAGGTATAGGGAAAGTGGGAAGGCTAGGGGAAAGGGAATAAAGGAAAAGAAAAAAATAAGAGAAAACAAAAAAAATGGAAATAAAGTGTTTGTAAGTGGAGAGGGGAGAAGGGGGTGAAGAAAGGGCAGGGACAAGGTGAAAAACTGAGAACCAAGACCTGTTATGTAAAGGTACAAGATCCCAATAATGAATGTAACTGTGCTGTATACCTAAAATATGTACCAATAAACTCAAAAGAAATCTTTCCTGAAGAGTTTTAAACTAAAATGGGAGATAAAATGTCACTTAACTGAAATGCCTGGGACTGGAAGTGTTTCAGATTTCAGACGTCTATTGATTTTGAAATATTCATATCAGCTTGAGACATCTATTGTTTACTTATAAATCAGATAACAAGGGAAGTTATAACAGTAGTAATAATAATACTAATAGTAGCTGTAGTAGTAGTTGTAAACACTGGCAAAACTATGTATGAACCTTAGAACACAGAAGGAAATTTGTAAGTTATCAAAATCCAGACAATAATAATGCAATAATGCTGACACATTTTTCAGATGATAGAGACATCTCTGGAGTCTTACTGTCAAAATATAAAGAAAATAATGTTTTATTTATATCAGTAGCATACATTAACTAAAAACCATGAACAAATCAAATTGAAATGCCAGTAAATTATTTCCACCAAATATTTCATTCTCAATTCCAAACTTTTCTGTTAATATTAATCTAAAAATCAACATTTTGAAAGCTGAGAAAAGTTTAGAAAAGAAAACCAAATATTTTCAGTTCAATATTCTATATTTCATAAAATGTATGTCTTTCTCCTGATATTAAATAATAAACAAGAAAAAGCAAAGACATTTAGATATAAACATGGCAGCTTCATCATTGGAAAGACAGATGCAAAGAAATGGTAAGACCTGATAAAGAACCAGAAACCAAATCTCTCTGAAATAGGAACATTAATATCCATAATTCCCTCTGCTGGAAAAAAGCAGGCTACACTATAGTTGGACATGAAGAGAAGTTCAGGTTGAAAGCATGTATCCTCTAGTTACTTTGTAGTTATTTTGTTTCAAGAAACATCATGTATAAAATTAATTAATCCTCTCACGTGAGAGAAAATATTGAAAGTAATAAGATATTTTTTCCTGAAGGTCAGAGTTAATCCAATCACATATAAGTTTGATTTCAATGCTAATCTTAACTGGATGTTTGTAGTGCAATATAAAGCCATAAGAATAAAAAAAAAAAAACAAAAACTTACAATCTGGAACTTTCCTAAAGACACTACAACAAAATTAAAGATTTCTTGGGCATAAAATAAAGAAACACAGATCTGATAAAAACAAAACCTATGATAGTTTTTATCAAGACAATCATCTGATGAGGTCAAAGGCTGATGAATTACACTAGACTACAGCCAAAGAGACACAGTGTAAGCTACTGTAAATTTTGGTTGTAAAAACAAGAGAATGATAGCCAAACCAAACCAACCAAACTATCAGATTTTGGTTTTAGTACCATTGTACTTAACTACCTTGATTTTGCAAGAGACTTATTTTTTGAATAATATTTGAATGTTTTATTATTTGACTATTGTTAATCAGTAATGGGCAAAATAAATTCATAATAAATTATAGCTTTCTTACTAATTTAGTTTATAATTTGATGAGTAGAAAAACAAGTAAATTAGTTCGAGCCAAGATATCCATTTCATTCATAGAAAAACTACTGGAAAATAGAATTTAGGTGAGAGATGAGAATGAGCTTTCTCATGTCAAATCACTATATTAATCCTTCTTGCACACCCAATGGCCAGTCACATTGGAACATATCAGGTATATCTAGATAAGCTCTCTTATAAACTAAGGAGAGAACACATCTATCCACTTATTTTTTGCACATACACTTTTTTTTAAGGGGAGGGGAGAGAAACCCAAAATTTCTAACCCTCACATTATTACTGTAATGACTCACAATTTAATTCAGTTGTACTAACAGTCCAGAAAATCTACCAGAAAATAAATCTGTCTCTTTGGCATATTAGTTAGGTGTTTAATTCTCTTTATTGAATAGGTAATAATCCTTTTTTTTGAGCTGCCACTTGAAGTAACACTTCCTAAATTACACTATAATTATGCATTCACTATCAATTAAAAATAAATTATGGAAGTAAATTGGGCACTTATTATCAATGTCTAAAATAGCTTCTAAAACTCTCCAGATAGAAATTACTGTGAAAATAGAAACTGTAGTGTATTTTATAACATGATGCCTTCTTCAGGGAAAATTAAAAACTGTTAGAAACAGTATGGGTCAAAACAACTAAGTCACCAGTTATTAAAAATTATTTACCTCTTGAACTTTTACAGAAAAATTTTATTTCTTTTATAGATATAAAAAATCAAATGGCAAAACTGATAACCTGAGAATTACTTGATTTACTCTGAAATCCCAGAAGGCTGGGCATATTTTCATAGTTTTAAAAGAATACAATATATTGAATCTTTTGTTTTGGATAAAATTTATAGATATGGATGCTTTTCAGTTACGTATCCTAATTTAGTAACTTATAAGCCTGTGATTTAGAAAAACATATGTGCTTTCTTTTTAAAAATGTAAAAAAATTGAGGGTTGATGTTGACTGTGTTTATTTGCGTGTGTAAATTCACCTTTGTTCTTCATCCATTTTCATCTAATCGTTCCAGTAGCCTCTGTTTAATAGTCATACTATTGTTTTATTTTTGGTTTATTACCTCATTTGTCTTGTTATTCTTTATGTTTACTTTATTCACATTTCTCTTAAAGATTTAATAAAATTCCCCCCCAATTAAGTATGGCCAATAAGTTTTATTTAGCTTATATTCTTAGTTTGTTTTAATTTACTGTGTAATATAGTTATAATATTACATATTAAAACATAGGTATCATTTCACAGTTTTGTATTTCTAAAATACAGGGAGACTTTAGCTGGGATAGAGAATACTGTCTAACCTCAGCAGATTTATATTAAAACTTAATGAAGAGAAAAAAAATTGAAATTTGGGAAATTTACAAATATTTAGAATATAACCAAGACACACATATAAATGTGACAAATAAATTGCATGAGAAGTAATATTGTACAAGTAAATCCAGCGTATTAATACTTAAGTAATTAATGTATTAGATCAATCTTGAGGCCAAGATTATTACTGTATGGAATAAAAATGATTTCATTATATGCTTTCTATATGAAATATACTTTAGATTCAAAGATCAACTTAGTAAAATGATGAGAGATGGAAGGTGTGTACTAATTTTGGACAAAATAAGCTTTAAAATGAAAATGTCATTTTAAATAAGTAAAGCATTATAAAGATAAAAGAATTGTCCTAGTTTGGTCATAAATATCCCCCAACACCCAAATGCTAAAAGTTTAGTCGCCAACCTGTGGTGCCTTTTGTATTTAGCGGACCCCTTAGGTGCTGGTGCTTGCCTGAGAGAATTTAGTTGGTGCGGTGCCCCTGATGTGTATACTGGGACACTGGCCCTGACTGACTCTGTTTTACTTCCCAACTGCCTCCAAGTGAACAGCTTTGCCCAGGGCTTTCCCCCACCATAGTCCAGTTCAGCTTTGACCACTGGCCCGAAGCAAACGGATCAATGATCTTCCGCTAAAGCCTCGGAAGCTGTGAGGAAAATTAAATATTTCCTCCTTTTTTTTTTTAAATCTTAGGCATGAAAATTGACTAGAAAGAGGGTAAATCAATTGGGAAATTGTAAAAATTATAAGGATATAGGAATCAATTAGTGTAGTCCTAAAAAGTATGAGGCAAAATTAGCACAACAGAATAGAAAAATTAAAAAATTCAATGAGCAGCTGTAAGTTTTAGTACTTCTTTGAATAGATAAAGAAACAAAGGAGATCCCTAAGGATATGAGACAAGCAAGATTACCAACTAAGGAAAACTAGTCGATAACTGTAGGGCTGTTCAACCTGACAATGTCAGAAACATTTTTTCTCACACATATGTGATCTACTCCGGCACTCTCTGTTTACAGGACATAAATTGTACAGATTATCTTACCTGGAAGCGAAATTAGGAATCAACCAAAGAAAGAATATTAGAAAAATATGTATGGAGATGAAATGGTTCATTATCAAATAATTAACACAAAAATTCCAAAGGAGAGTTAGAAAATATTTTGAAATGAATACAGAGGAGTAAAGGAAAAAATACCAAATACCATGGGAACTACTAAAGCATTGCTTGGAAGTTTCTAGGTGGAAACGTCTATTTTCAGAAAAGGGAAAATGAAGGGATTTACATCAGTTACCTAACCTATCACATTTAGAAGTACAAGAGAAGTAACGTCAAATAAAGGAAAGAAGGAAAAGAAAGAGGAGATTGGAGGAGAATAAATTAGAAGAAATTTTTATTTTTTATTTTTTACTTAAAGCTCACGCATGGTAACTATATGCATGTTATTCAGTTCAGGACATGAGCATCTTTCTATCCTTATTTACACATGTATTTATGCATCTCTTCACTTATTTATGACCCTAATTATCTAATTAAAACAATTCCCACCCTTCTTAGTAATTTCAATCCTGATGTACTTTCATTTTTGTACAACGTGAGTCATTTAAGTTCTTTATGCATTCATTGTTATATTGTTTCAATTTTTAATAAAATAGTCATGGATATGAAGATACCAGGCTCATGGCCATGCACAGTGAGGTATGCCCAGGTAGCACTGGTATCTAGACCAAGAAGCTGAACCTCCCAGCACCATAGAGTCTAGCGCGCCACCTGAGATAAAGTACAGTGCTCAATTTAGTGAAAGAGATTAGTTTTTACTTTTTATAGTTATATTTAATGGTTGCAAATGTATTATTTGCAATCATACATCATGTACTCATTTCTGTGTGACTCTCTTTGATATATGAAATTTATCTTTATTGTTTTATGTAATTTAAAATATTTGTATGGTTGGATTCTATTATACTGTACCACATTTTCTTTTTTAATAAATAAATATATTAATTAATTAACCTGGTACACAGGGTCTTGCACTGTAATTTAGGCACTCTATGTAGCCCAGGCTGACCTCGAAATCATGGCAATCCTCCTGCCTCAGCCTCCCAAGTGCTGGTATTACAGGCATGCACCACCACGCCAGGCTTGTACCTTATTTTAATGACCAACAAAATATACACGTAAATAGAATTGCATATCATGTAAAATACTTTACTGATATCTTACTGTATTTAGCCTAAGTACTTTTACTAGAGCCATGTTGTACCATGCATCTGTGTTTTTGTTTTTTTTTGTTTTTTTTTTTACAAAATAGCTTTGCTTTATAGGCAAATACCACACATTATATATATTTTTTGCTATTTGTTATGCATTTGGATGTCTTCATTTTTGGCTGTTTCTGGATAATGCTTATTACAAAATAGAAATCTATCCAGTTTGGTTGCATGTTTTCATTTTTCATCAGTAGATTTTTAGGTATGAAATCTCTGAAGCACACACATATAATGTTTTACCTGAAAGACATTTCCAAAATATTTACTAGCATCTGTACCATTTTACATTTCCACTATCAATGTTCAATGAGTCCATTTCTTCCACATAGTTGCTGACTTTATTCTCCATCTTTACTATAGCTATAAATCAGTTTATAGAGGTATTTGACTTGCATGTACAGTTAATGAATTAGTTTTGTTTTGTTCAAACGGGGTTGCACTATGTAGTTTAGGCTGACCTTGAACTCACTATGCAGCCCAAGCTGGCCTCCAACTTCTGAGATCCTCTTACCTCAGCCTCCTGACAGTTAAGCTTACAGATGTATACCACCATGTCTGCCTCACTAAAAATTAAGGAATTTTATTACTCTTTCCTAAACTTATGTGCCATTTGTATGTCCTTTTTAACATTTTGTTTGTTTTTAGTTGACTTGCTTATACTTCTTTAGGATATCCAAAACCTGCAAGGATGTAATCTGGATGCATGTCTCTTGTCAGATGTATCATTTGCAAATATTTGTTTCCAATTACTAGCTTGCTTTACATTTACTTACTGTCCTGCTTTCGCATAAAGGATTCTTTTCTTTTTGAATAATGATGTTAAGTTTTTAAATTTTACATTTCTGCATCATATATTTATTGTAATATTTAATATCTCTTTGGCTAATCCGATGTAAAAATGTGGTTTCTTCCTTTTTTCTTTTAGTTTTTTTTTTTTCTTCTTTTTTTCTTTTTTTGGTACCGGGGATGGAACTCAGGTCCTTGCGCTTGCCAGTCAGGCCACTGAACCGTTGAGCTAAATCCCCAGCCCTCTTCCTTTTTTCTAGGAAATTCTTACTTTTAACTTTTTATTTAGGTCAATGATTCAGTTTGAGTTAATTTTTGTACATGGCTTGAGATATGTGTCTAGATTATTTATCTATCTAGATAGATCTCTATCTAAATAGATAGATAGATATGTGCTTGTGTGTGTAATTTTAGTGTAAAGACTCTACCTTACATATAATTAGATACTTTAAAAATTGTCATACAAAAAAATAGCAATAGAGATTTTTTGTAAACTCTCCATACTGTTCCATTCATCTAAATGCTTACCCTTACAACAGTGCCCCACGATAATTAGTAAAATCAGGCAATATATTTCTCCCAAATTTCTTTTCCTTTTGAAATTATCTAGGTTAATATATGTCATTTATATTTCCATCTAACTTTTGAACTTAGCTATTTTCTTTTCATGAAAAAATACTACTGAAGCCTTGGCACATCTTGTATTAAAACCATATTTTAGTTCTTAAAATATAATTGTTATACTGAAAGTATTGAGGCTTCCATACGTTAGTATGAAAATTGCTTTTCAATTCATTCGGTTTATTGGTATGTTTGAGGCGTACAATTCAGTTAGATTCGTCCCTGGGAATTTGTGCCTTTCCATGGCTATTTTTTCCCCATTGCCATTCCCTCCTTTCAACCCCTTCACCTCTCCTATTTACAAAGTCTTTGCTTCTGTTTTTCCTTCCTCCTCTCATATATTTTCCTTTCCTTTCTTTCCTTTTTCCTACTCCCTTCTACCACGCCTTTTCCTTCCCCTTTGGAACTTCTCTTCCTATTTCACATTGTCTATTATATATTTTGATTGTCATTTACATTTTAAATTTCTCACACCAGAGAAACTATTCAGTATTTATACATGTGTGTCCTTATGTTTCTTAAGGAATATGATTTTGGTTGTCAATGTTCTGTCCTTCTTTTGTTAAATTTATTCATAATCTTTTTCTTTTTCATTATGTTGGAATTATAATCATACCTGGTATTTATGATTGTTGTTAATTTGTAGAAACACAATGAAGTTTCATACATTAGTTTTCACCCTGAAATATTTCAAAACACTTTATTAGCTCCAGCATTTGAGGGAATATCTATGTGCATATTTCCAATGCTTTTGTAATAACTAAGGTCAGGCCTTGTGGTAGTAAATATAGTTTCATGTGAAAGTTTTACTTCACTGTTAAGACTGTTATGTATTTTAATTGATATTTTGTATTATTGCACTATGACTTATAGTACAGTACTGAATGGAAGCCACAAGAAGGAATTTGAACACAGATACTTTATCTTTGATTTCTAAACCAAGTTGTTTTAGTTTCCAGTATTTATTAGAAAAGAGATTACATCTACCAGGTTGGATTTTTGCATTTCTTTATTAAAACAGTATTTAAGCACTTGTCCCAATATTTACTCAAAATTCCTCTCACACAGATAATTTTATAAGTGGATTGACAAATTGAAACATTTCTTGTAATGTTTCTACTTTTATTATTTTTTCCTGTACTTTATTTGTCTATTAATACTTTTCTTCTGCTATCTCTCTACTTCCACTTTAAAATGTCTAGTCTGCTGAAGGTAAGGTGCCTTATTCGTTGTTCCCCAAAGCAGACTTGGATATCAAAATATGTACAAGTTATTCATGAATAGATAGCTCTAGGAGAAATAGGTGATGAAGCCAAGTGAAGTACGGGTTTCATACGACACGTCAGCATTTTCCTGAGCCTGCAGAATATAAGTACATAACTAAGAGTTACTTCAAAACTGAGCAAAAGACTGCAGGCTTTTGTATTCTCCGTTTCAGTCAGGGTTACCCCTGAAAATTGCAGGTCATAACCTAACACGAGCTGCAGGACCTATGCGTTCACAGGGAAAGAAGATTCAATATCTCAAGGACAGGCCTTCAAAGACGAAGAGCACAAGATATAAGAATCAAGCTTGATAAGAACTGAGCATCGTTCTATAAATAACCAAAAGAATCCACGAAGCTTCCGTGAGGTACTAACAGTATCCATTACTTTGATTTTTATGCTACATATTATTGTTGGGCATTCTTAAATACCTTTTAGAAATATTCTTATTGAGTCCACAAAAGTCTGGTGCCTTCAGCTATGTTCTGGGATTTGAATGAAATATTTCACAGACTGTGTGCTCAAATTAATGGCAAACATTTTAACAACATGAACATTAAATAGAATGTATTCCATGGTCCCGAGGGAATTATTTAAAAAATGAAAGAGATTGAATATAGCAAGCACCGAAAATGAGTGGGGGATAATTTATATTACCCCATCTAAACTCTAAAATTAAGATTATCTCTAAAATATACTGGAGGATATATTTTAAATGATAAGGAGGCACTCCATGTATTTCAAGTAAATCATTCCAAATTCCAGTCCTTTCTTCTATAAGGGTAACCATATTGATTTATGAACAGACTGAAACCAGAGCCACAGTAAAAGAGAGCCTCTCAAATAAATTTATTAGAGACCTATACAGCAACACAGTACCAAATACATCCCACAAATGCCTTTCCCACTTGAAAAAATAATTGTGTGTATTCATTTTTAGTTTTAAGTGCCTTGAACATGCATTTTGTGCAAGCATAGGTATTAGTCTCCAAAAAATATAATCATTCTGTCTACCTAATCATTTCTCGTAAAGTCTACTTGTCATGTTCCTTTTAAACATTGAAGTCTTGACATTTTTTTCTAAGAAACTGTATTATTCAGTTCACTTGTCAGTAATGGATAGTGAAGCATGCTTATAACATATGGAATGGTGTTGTTTGCTAGGGATGACAAATTTATAGGGAAAATTGAATACTAAATTTCAATGCTCTCATTTTAGCAGAACAGGAATCACTGTTGATATTGAATAAACAGTACAACTTCATTAAGTCACAAAATGTAAGGAGAGAAATATATTAAAATGGGAATTGGAAGGAGAAAAGAAGAATGGCTTACCACACAATTACTGTACCAAGGAAACTGTTAAACATTTTTCAGGTGGAGAAATGCATAACAAGTCAATACGAAAAGGTAATAAGGCTATTGTTGGAAGGAGCTATTTCACTGTGATATTGAGATGCGTAATGACTAAGGTGCCATTGAAATAGAACTTTGTGCTTTGTTTTCCTTTTCCAGTTTGCTGATGCTCAGTGCTCATAGGTAGGGTCCTGCATTTATACATATTTCCATGTGTTTATTTAAGGTGACATTCAAGCAGTCTGTTCATAGATCACTGTATTCACTTTTTAATTTAAAAGCTAAGGCTTGAGCTTCATGAAGTGCTTACAGAGTAAGAGGGAGAAAAACAAACAAAAATATATGCACAGATTCTCTCCTTATACTGATACCACATCCAAGAAGGGGACACCATGTGGCTTGTCAAAGGGAAATTTTCATGGCTGCCTGTAATGACAGAAGGGGAGTGAACAGGAGTGAAGCTAGGTGTGGATGTCACTGGAGAAGAAAGAGAAAGTTCAAGTGAACTTGACCCCTAGCAGACCTTCAACACATGGTGTCTGGAGTTGAAGACAAACATCATACTCTCATGGCCTCCAACAGGTGGCTATAATGACAAAAACAAATTTTTAGAAAAAACTTATAATTCGTAGCTAGAGACATAGCAAAGGAAAGCCATGATTGTGTGCTGAGAAGGAAGAATATTAGACTAAATTATCTAAATTAAGGGGAAAGGCTTATAAAAACATTAGAGTTCTAATTTTACACCTTTATTCTTCTATTCCAATAAATTCAATTCTTAGCTTCTTTATCCAGTGCATTTGTATCAGTTCATGCAACATTACAATAACTAATTGCTAATGCCTACATTTCACTTAAATGCACTTGTTCTAAGGGCATCCCATGGATTTATAGCATTAATCCTAACAATATTCACTATTTGAAAGAAAATTTATAATAAAAACTTGACTTATCTTTAATTCTGTGCTGAATGTTACAATGGAAATTTCAAAGGATCTGACTGTTGACAGAGAGTATAAGTCACTTATCAGCTGGCATCAATGCAAAACATTTAACAACCACATACACTTTAAAGGTAAAAGTTTTACTCTGAGTCTTGTGTAAAAAAAAAGTAAAGAAGCGTCAAAGTCTTTCTATATCGTCTGTCTGAAAGATGCTTCATTCCTATAGTTTTCTCAGGCTAGTATAACATATGCTGCTTTGTAAGTGTGAACCTCACTGTTCCAGAGACTAGACACCCAAGATCAGCGTGTCAGTGTGATTGGAGTAGGCTTGGTTTCTTCTGAGTTGTGAATGATGGATTTAATCACAGCTTCTCTCCTTAGCTTATTGGTGACCATCACCAAGCTAAGCGTGTGAGTATGTGTGTGTGTGTGTGTGTGTGTGTGTGTGTGTCCTTGCACATCATCTTCCACCTGGGTATGTCTGTAACAAATGTCCTACTTATAAAAGCACCAATCATGTTGGGCTGCCACCATCTCAATTTGAATAAACATTTTAATTGGATTGGCCTCATAAAAACTTCCTAAGGTCACACTCTGAGGTATTGGAGATAGTGTTGCAACACATCTGTTTTAGGGGGACTAATTTCAAGTCCTACAAACATAATTTGTATGGGTATGCAACCCATACATGGGGTATGCAACCTCAACTTCTTCCTAATAGCATGCTGTTACAGTACTTATATAATCCTGTTGAGAATCCCCAAACAATTCCTCAAACTCAACTAAATAAGAGCTGTACTTGAGAGGCAGGCTGTGGTACCACTGAGCTAAATCCCAGCACAAGAGCTGTATTTGAAAAACTAAAAGACACAGCCAGCTAAGGCACTCCTTCTCTGTCATTGTTTGTATAGTCCTATAATAAATCGACTACTAAAATCCACAATTTATTCTTACTAATTCTGTTTTCTTGGGTTGTCTTAACCAAGTGCCACACAGAGTGCCAAGTTCTACTGTGGGTTAGAAAAACAGAATTTTTTTGTTGTTCTGGAAGCTACAAAATGGGAACTAAGATTTCAGTACAGCCATGTTCCCTTTGAAAGCTGTAAGAAAAGCCTGCTTTGCTTCTTTCTGGATGGCCATCTTCAGTGTTGTGCGTGAAGTTGTATAAGCTTAATCTCCATTATTATCATCGGGTATTGTTTTCTGTGTTCTTATAGGACCCAATTATTGCAAAGACATCAGTATTACTGCATCAAGAGCTCAGGCTACTTCTATGCAACCTCATCATAGTTAATTATACCTGCAGTGACCCTATTAAAATAAGGTTACATTTTGAAATGCCAGAGGTGATGGATCAAATATATCCCTTTTCTAATGTTCTAATTTAACGTATACTGTTAGTCAGTATATATGAAAATCTAATGTTTCAATTATAAAACTTTTAAAGAAACAATATAAATGAAGAAAGAAAACTTATTAAAAGTGCTAAGGCCTCAAAAATTTAAATTCTGACTTTTAATAGAGCTTTTTTCAAGCATCCTTTAAAAAGAACCAAGTAATTACTGTACTTCCTCACAGAACACCTGTAATGTGATTTCCTTGTGCTTCTGACATTCCTGATTCAGCTTCACCATTAATTATGTTTTCTTTCTCTCCCTTGTTCTATTCCCCAAGTTCCTTAACAGAGACAGTGTCCAGGGGTTTTGAAACTATATTAATAAATCTCTTTTTCATAAGATAAGTAGCTTATGTTTTACCAGTGATACCCTGAAAACATTTTTAAGAGGGACTAATCCTCATCATAGACTCATTGTAACAAGGAAAACAAATTAGTACCTTGGTCAGGTTAGACCTTACACCTAATCATTAAAATGTGATTTTTCTTAAGATGTTAGTTAGCAAAATAAGTGGGAGGATGATCCATAGGAAACTTTAGAACTAATTTCCAAAATTATTTTAAACAATAATCCAGAGTTTAAAAACTATCACCCAGTAGTTGATAAAATTAACACACATACACACACACACACACACACACACACTGCACTCTTCCTCTTTCCTACTCTCCTTTTCTCTGATAAAGACTTTAAATAACGGATTTATTTTGAAGCACAAGAAATTTCAATAGTAAAACAAAGATGTGAGGGATATATTTGCCATTTTATGTAATGTTTTATTTTTTTAATCTTTTAAATAGGAAAAAACATTGCTCTCGGCTCAGATAAGCATTTACTATGTATGATTTCAAACTATGAATGATTTTTTCTTCATTCTTTATAAAGAATAAACTGTTTTTCTATAACTTTGGAATATTATCACATTTTAGATTATTTTAATAGTTTTTCACCAAACTCCTGATATATTCTTATTAAGGAATCATGTCCTGAAAATCAAAAACATGATATTCAGCTGGTCTAGGAACAACTAACTTAAACTGTCTTATCTAACTTCTTTCAAAAAGAACTCATGAGATTAAAATACTTAATTATAGGTTTGTGCATAATTATTTATTTATAAGTGACTCTATAGTAAAGAAAATCAAGAGACTGAATTTTAATTTTGGATAAAAACTTATGCTCCTTTCTTGATTATAATTTTGGATTAAAAAACCTGTTCGGTCTTTGACACTTAATATTTTATAATTTATGAAAATATTTATTAGTAGAAATCACTTATAATAATAGTTAAGCTAAGAAATTTGATAAAATATTTCATAAAACAGCGCTATGTGTGATTTTGAAAGTGCTGTCATGAAGAAAAAATTTTTATATGCACAAATGCTAGGAAAAATGAAAATAAATTATTATAATGCAAAATTTTCACATCTATTTAGCAATAAAATAGTTTTACTTTTATACAGTGCACATTATAATGTTATAGCATATATCTTTATTTTAGAAAAGAAGAGGTACTTATAAACAACATGAGTGACATAATGGAATTTGAAATAAAACTAATACCGGTGAAATAAACACCTTAAAGATAATAAAACTCTCTTGCCTTACTCACCCTTTAAGAAGTCATCAAGAAGAAGCTGTCTATGAGAAATTTGCCTTCTCTATATATTGAATCTACTGGCGTCTGAACCTGGAACTTCACAGTCACCACAACTGTGAGAAAAAAATTTCTAATTTTTTTAATAAGCTGGGCAGTTTGTGGAATTTTTGTTATAATTATCTGACCATACTAGATATTTTAATGTGATGTTGAGCTCTAAAGAATTAAATGAACACTTAAACTTCTAGGACAGACACTATAAAAACACTTAATCTTAGGTATAATATTAAATAAACTAAGGTAGTATAAATATCATAAAGAGGTAAAAATTATGGAGTTACACAAAATTGTCAACCAAAGTAAACTTTTCATGCTGTTTAGGCAGCATTTGCAATGTAATAGAGGTTGGTTCCTTATTTTTGACATTTTTAATTCGATTATCACTTGGATAAAAGTCATTTTTAACAAATCAATTTATTGAAACCAGCTTGTCCATAATAGAGAGGTACATCAGGCACACACAAAAATGTGTTCATGTGAATACATATTCCTCAAAATATCTGTCATAAAAATATTTAATTCACCTACTTCAAATTCATAACTCAGATATATTTTCTCAAATCGACAGAAGGCTGTATTCACTACTGCTGTTTTCATATGAGATATAGAATTTTGAAAGAACACGAGAATCTCTGTTATATCAATAAAAATCTAAATTCATTTGTGCAAATTGTGACTCAAATTTAGTTTCAATTTCCCATATTGTTAGATTTTAAAGTAACAATCTTTTAACTAGAATCATAGAGCACAATGCGAATATTGTAATAGTCTGATGGTCATAGATACCTTCATATCAAAGGTTTTTCATCTCAGGATATCCAAACAAACAGAATCCAGCATTCTTAGCTCATTTGATAGCTTCTTATCACAGCAGTGTGAACGGTACACATACTCTTCCACAGATTTTCATCGATTTTAAATTCATATGTCACAGTTTTCTAATTTCTCTTTCTCAAATAAATAACACAACATTTACATAGTTTTAACATAGGAATTAGGGTGTAGATGCTAACTATAATTACATATACCTTAAATATAAATTCTATATTATACAAATAAGTACCAGGGGAGTGTATATATACATTTGTATCTTTATATTTATCTGTTATATATATATGTACATATATATGTACATATCTAAGTATATTAAATGTGTACCTATTTAAAACATATAACATTCTTATATAAATAATTCTATTTATTACTTTTTAATAAACAATTAGTAAATTGATTCTTTTGCAACCACTTATTTGTCAATTTATCAGAAAAATAAATATAAATAATGAGGATTAACTCATTAAATTATATTAAAACGATTCCTGGAAATTTCATAAGCAAAATAGAGGAAATAGAATAGTCCTTTTTATAATATTTATTTATTAGCCTGTTCTTAAGTAGAAAGTGTTTTTCTTTTAAACTTTCCCAAAACTATTTTCATTTTTTTCAGAAATGCTATTCTGAGATTTGATATTGTTCTTAAGAACACTAATTTTATCTCTGAGAATGAATTGCAATCCTTACCTCTCAACACTGTATTTTTATATGTACAAATTATAATATTTAGTTGCCATATGAGATTCTGATTCCGAGATGAATTCACTTATATAACATTTTCTTCATGGAAGTCAACAAATAATAAATATAAAATGTCAATTATTAAATTGAAGCACAGTACTAGGTGATAGAAAGTAGTGACTGGGATGGTGTATCTTTTCTTGAAGGCTTTATATTTCATATATAAAAATCTAGGTTCATTTACAGTGTAGGACAACTATGCTTCCTACTTTTTAACAGCTATACCTGTAACAAAAATAAAATTTATAATGTATAAATGTTACTCCCGAATTAAATTTTTTTAGACTTCCCTAGATATAATTGCCATTATAATGTTTATTGTGCTTCTGGTACGATTTCAGATAGAAAAAAAGAATGTGCTATGAGGAAATAGCGAAAAGGTGATCCTAGTTCTAAAGTGACAGTAAACATGTTTGAATTTAATACCGCTTTCGGGTGGAAAGAATTTACTTAGATAAAGTTGAAGATTCAGCTGAGGAGATTTTTTTTTTTTTTAAACAATGTGCAGAAGCCGGGTATGGTGGCGCACGCCTGTAATCCTAGTACTTGGGAGGCTGAGGCAGGAGGATTGCCCTGAGTTCAAGACCAGCCTGGGCTACATAGTGAGTTCCAGGTTAGTCTCAACTCAACTACATAGTGAGACCCTGTCTCAAAAAAACAAAACAAAACAAACAAACAAACAAACAAACAAATAAATAAATAAAACTGTGGTGAAGAAAAAATTTGGTTCCTGTAAAATGTGGAAGAGTTAGATTGAAGAAGGAACCATTAAACAATAACAATAACAATTAGAACCTGACGATTTAGAAAAATAGTCATTCCATATTGCAAAGGATGAAAGGCAAATGTGTTCTTAGAGATAACATTGAGAGTATCACTGGAGACTCTTTCTGCAGAAATGAGCTTCATTATGTATAGATTCTCACAATCATAGCAGTGGAAGCCAAGGACAGAGATGGGAGATTTGGGGAGGATATGGGGGAATAATCATGTCTATTCTCTTGTTTTTTCATGGAAGATTGATAGACTTTTTGTGACGGTTGGATCACTAGAAACAATGCCATCTTGTGCTGAGTATAAAGCCACAGCAAAACATAGGGATTTAAAACTTTGCCACCGACAAATGGACTTAGAGTGTGATCTTACCATCAACTTTCAGAAGCCTGGGCCTACAGTTTCTTTTGTGGAGTTGAAAAGTATCTAGAATGCTTACCCAAGTAGACTAAGAGAATAGCATCGAGGCACAAATGGTTATGCTTTGGCTTTGAAACCTAGTGGAATGTTCTCTGTCCAGTTAAAATTTTCCTCCAGTCTTTGCTGTCATTTTCTCTGACTATTTATGTTTTGTAATTGGGATGCATAGTTATGAATATCTCATCATCATATTTGAAATAGATTACTTAATTTCTCAGTTAAATCCAGAGTTGGAAAATAACTTTGTTCCATAATATACCATGCCTAAAGTTTCGTCCATACATAATCTAGAAAATTTAGAACATATAATTTAACTATGAATCAATTATGTTTTGTTGACATTTTATGCGTAGTATGGACCATGGAATGGGTTAAGGTTTTTCAACATTTGGGGACAGTGTGACTTTTAGACCCGCTGATTTGAAATAAATTGGTCTCCACAATGTATGTCTATTCTGAACCTGCAAATAAAACAATTTGGAAATAGAGTTTTTGAAGGTGCAATTATAGGTGATGCAGTTATACTGGATAAGGATAAAAACTAAATTCAGTGACAAATGTCTTTGTAAGATAAAGGAGAAGGATATTGGGAAGGAAAGACACAGACACATGGACGGAAAATAACCATGTGATGAGAGGCAGAAATTCTAATGCTGCAACTATAAGCCAATCCATGCCAAGGGATGCCAGATAAAAACCAGAAACTGGGAAGAAGAAAGAGATGATTCTTCCCTGGAAACATCAGTATAGACAAGACCTGGTCACGGTTATTTCAGTTATCTGGATGCCAGAACTATGAGAGAATGCATTTATTTCTATTTTACATCACCTAGTTTCTGCTAACTTATAATGGCAGCATTAGGGAACTAATGAAGTACATAACCTTCTGGTGTCATATTGCATTGAATGTCCTCTAAACTTCTTTTTCCAGCAGCTATCAAGCTAAGGTCTTTTCAAAAGGTCTTTCAGTGTATCCTTTGTATTCTCATTCATAACACAAATTCATTATATGAAAGTTACCTGTCAATGAATATATATAACTCTCTGGAGTTGACTTTGTCAGACAAATGTCTTTTTCTTGGCAATAGTATCACCTAGAAAGTTTTCCATTGCTGAGGTTAAAGATATTGCCTATCATTTTAATGACATAATTGTATAATTAGTGTGGGACAAATTACACATATAGAAAGTATGTAGATAAAAATTAATCTAACATATAACTAGAAATATTTTTTACAAATAAAATAACGTATCTTTTGTATTCTTTACCTTTAAATAATATAAAAATATAAAATATTATGCAATTTTTCCCATATTTTGAAGATTACCACTTTTGCTTTATCTTATGAAATATATTTATTTTATTTGAAATTTAAAAAGTCATTCTCATGAGTTTTGATATAAATGCACCTGTGGATTTATTGCTATAGTCATATCAAATTGTACTGTTCTATAGGACTATTGAGTGAAATTTTAAAATTTTGATAAAACAAATCATTATAATTTAATAGTGAATGAAAACTAAGTTTTGTTCACTGATATGTTTCCTTGAGACGGGAAAAATGTTGGCACTGTAAAGTGAAGTAGAAATCACATATATGAAATATTAAAATTAATTTTCTCATAAAGATACAAAAGGTTATCTTAAGTGAAAGTATTTATAATATATTTTACTAATATTTTAAGAGGGATTCCTTTGTAAATAAGATATGTTCACTATTTTGCTTCTATACTAATTATCAGTATTAATTACATAATTGCAAGTATATACTGATGCATAATTATCAGCATTGATTGTTCAAAATAAATACGTAAAATTAATGAAATCACATTAAGATAGTCACTCTATTTTCAAAATGAATATCATTATACAAGGTTATAGAAGTTGACAATTATTTTTCCTAAGTAGACTCAACTATCATTTTTAGATTGAAATAATATAGACTGAGGCAATAAATCATTTTCTATCATTTTAAAATCAACTTATGTTTACAGCCCTGACTGCATAAGGTATTCGAGTAATTTCTGTTATACTTACAATAAGAAAAATATGAAAAAATCCTAAAAATGAATATATTCCCTTAGATTCAAAACTTTTGGCAAATTCTACCCAATGTCTATAGAGATAGATAAACCCACATAATTACTGAAAAATAATTTCTTATATGGACAATAAGCAGCAGCAGCCTTGAAATTGGGGAACACATTCATAAATATGTTCTTGAATTACTAAAAGCTGAGCATAAACTATAGTATGTATTTGAAACTCCTAGGTGTTGCTTTCATCAGCCAATGGGAATTCCTTTCTTTACAATGCTAAGGATAGAAATGTGACACCAATTTGTCAAAAGAGGTATTTTCCTTCCAGCCCTCTGTCTTAGCTTTTGGGTCACCATCTATGTCTTCATGTGATCTACTCTCTGTGCACGTTTGCGTCCTGTCCTCCTCTTAAAGGGAGAGCAGACATACTGGATGAGAGCCCAGGAAAAGCAGGGAAAAACTTGTAAGGATGAGAATCAGGTTGGATGCATGAAAATTAAGAAATCCCAGAAGAAAACAAAGAAAACTAAAGTTTGGCTCCATGAAAATCTTAACAAAAGTAAAAAAAAAAAAATCTCTGGCAGCTTTATAGAAATAAAATTATTATAAGTTAATATTTAAATTTTCAGATACTTTAAAAATTAGAGAATTTAAACAAAAGGGCATAGTTTAAAAAAAGACAAGCGCTACTCAAACTAAAGATAAATAGAAATTCTGAATAGACCCATAGCAATGAAGAGACAAAATATTAATTTGAGAAAATCTCAAAGTGAAATCCAGGCCCATCTGTCAGTCATGTACAAACTTCTTTCACGTATACTTGAATGTATTTCACCAAGCCTATTTATAATATGTAATATAATAAATTTGATCAGTGGAAGCAATTGAGAAAAACTTAGCTGTATCAACTCTTTTACTTCATTCTTCTTATGATTCCTGATCTACCTATATTTTGTTTCCACTTTCTATTTTTGTTTGTTTGTTTTTGTTTGTTTGTTTGTTTTGGTACCGGAGATTGAACTCGCGTCCTTGCGCTAGCAAGGCAGGCCACTGAACCGCTGAGCTAAATCCCCGGCCTTGTTTCCACTTTCTATTGGGTAAACTTGACTCCTATTTCACAATTTCCTCTAATACCAATTTAGCAATTTCTCACACAAAGGTGGTACATTCCAGTACCAATGCCTGAACTTTTTCTATAGCATAAGAATTTCATCTCTTGAATTAATATAAATTCTACACCATTAATTATATCACTTTCTCTGAAAAACTATATTCCATTACTTCAAAAGTTATGAGTATTTGTATAAATTAAAAGTAGGTGAGAATCGGTCATTGAATTTATAACTATTTTCCTCACCATTCTATGAAAATCTGAACACCAATTATTCAGCCAGACTTCGAGACTAATTACATACAACTTACTGCAATTTAAATCTTTATAAAATGTGCGCAATCTGTCAGATACAGTTTTCAACGATTTCTTTACTCAGTTCTTTGCTTCCTTCCTTTAAAACTTACATGTAAATGCTGATTACATTGTGGTTGTCTCTCAATCCTTGAATTTTGTTTTGGCCACTTGAGTTGGCTTGAGCAATGATATGGTTCGTGACTATGGCAACACAGATATTTATAAATACTTTTGCATAATTTAGGTTTGCATTCTATGTCTTTCTGCTTAGCATAGAGGCAAAATGAATCAAAAGTCTGATGGTTACACATTACAGAGTATGCTATCCCTGATAAGAACGGATCGACACAGTCCAACAATACTGAACACAGCTGACATCAAACAACGCAAGTTCATAGTCAATGTAAGTATTTATTTCCTGTTAAAAATAGTTTTGGAATGTTTTACTATATAGAATTATAAAGATGATAATGCCTTCCATTTCGCAGTCTTCTTATGTAATGATGCTTAGTAATTTTCATAACACACCACTTGGTCAGTGTATGCCTCTGACAACTTTTTTTTAATTTTTCCATTCAGATGTTCCTGAAATAAACTAGAGAAAATCAAATATAAAGTTATTTGTTTATATTTACTCCAATATATTCTATTGTTTTTCATGTTAGAAAATATTAGCCTTATTTTCTTCATTCCTATAACATGTTGAATTTGAATTGCAAAATGTTTCACTTTATTGGTGGATTTTATGTCTTTGTATGCTAAATAATTTTAGATCTTGTTTATTTAATTTGAAGTTCTCTAGTGCTTCATGTAAACACATCTGCTGAATATACTAATTATTTATTCATTACTTAAATATATTTTTATATCTTCCAGCTATCTTGCCTGTGTTTCTGATAATCTTAGCATTGGGAAAAATCGAACCATTTTGGACAAAATCGTCGGATTTACAGTAGTGTGAACTATTAGATAAATTTAGTCTTCTTCTCCCATATTCAAAGTGATCTTTCTACATTTTATTTGAAATTTACAATTCCTAAATTCCTTTAAAGACTACGATGAAGTGATTTTATTTTATTGAGTATTTTTTGGATTAATTTATAATAATAAATAACAAAGCTTAATATCAAATTACTTTTGATAAACATGGAAGAATCTCAATGCCATTAGTCTTTAGGAAAATTAAATACTAGCCACAATATCATATCACTTAATCTTTTCTAAGACATATAATTTTTTAAAATGGAAATTAACAAGTAATTACAAGGATGTGGAAAAATTGGAAGAATCGTTTATTTTTACTACTGATAAATATTCACAAAAAGTATGCTATAACCATATACTTTTCACCTACAAAATATTAGGAGATGCAGATACATAACACAAAATTTTTGAGCTTTGCGAGTAACATGGCAGGTGAACGAAGCGAGATAAAATGAACAGATGTCCGTCTGTACTCCACACAAGGAATACCATCATTATGTACTTCAACCATGAATTAATAAAAGGAACATCTAGAAATAGCAAGCTTATATCCGTAGAAAGAAATCTAATGATTGTTTGGTATAAAGGGAAATATGTACAATAACTTTTAATAAATCCATTTGTTTCCTTTTAGAGTATTAGAGATGTTCTGAAATCAGTGGTTAAAGTTATGAAACTTTGTGAATATACTAAATTCTCCAAATAATACAGTACATTTTGAAAAAGTAAATCTTATCATATGTGTACTACATCTCCATTTAAAACAAACATCAATAATGATTCCTGATATATATTTTTCATCAAAAGTCAAGAGTCAGGTTGCATCTCCATTACAGCCTTTAATACTTAATTTTACAATACAAAATGGTCTAGTTTTCCTAAATATTTTTGTTCTGTCTTATGTGGTAAATAAAGAGATAAAATAATGACTTTCATTCTGAATGTACTGCTTGTGAAATATGATTGAATTTATGTTTCTACAAACAAATGATGTATAGACCATTGAGCTCATGATTGTCTCAAGTGAATGAAGATGCAGAGGGGAAATATCCTAGTCTTTAAATAAACAAATACTCATTATTCTTCTCCATTCTACAAACAGCTCTGAGATTAGTGTTACTTATGTGAGAATCTATTTGAAAAGTAAAAGCAAATTCCTCTAATTTACCAGAAAAATAAGTTAAATAGCTTCTTTCTTCATATTACAAACACCTTACAATGTTTTTACTCTATTCCAGAAATGACATTCATACAGGCATTCAGCATGACAATAAATACATACAAAATATGAAATTAAAGAGTCTACTTTAAAGAAACACAGGGTACTTCTTTATGTAATATCTAAAAAGAGTTCAATTTGAATATCTTTTACTTTTCATATTTTGCACATTAGAAAAATATTCTTCAGAAATAAAATTTACTGTTTTAATTCCCCTAATTTAATTTCTTGATGCTGTCCACCTACAACTATGTAAAGAACAACTTGTTTCATATTATTATCATTGGTTTATTAATTTCTATAGGTTAAATGCCTTTTTCGATCATAATTTCAAGTTTCATATTATATCAACAATTTTCTAGCTCTTATTTAATACACCAGTTTAATCAAAATGTTGTAAGTAAACTTAGAGAATGGTGAAAGGAAATTTTCATATTTAAATGTCTCTCACTTCCCACAGATTAGTCAATCTAAAAGAGTGGATGGTTCTTGAATAACATTACAGTACTTCTAACATTAGTGCAATTACTATTTACGTGATATAGTGCAGGAAATAGAATAAGACTCCGTGCTGTCAGTAAACTTCATAAAGTAAATGCCCCTCCAATTGGCAGCACTTCTGTCAATTAGAAAGTAACAATCTCCGAGCTGGTTTCCTGCACGTGTGTTTGCCCTTCAAGCACCTTAAATCTGCAACAGAAACAATCACAGAATATCTGAGTACCAATTTAAGATATATGTCAGCCTGAGTGTGATAATGCACCACTGAATATCAGCCACTGACTTCCTATTTCCGAACATTTTCTATGACCTATGAGGCTAGATGTATTCTCCACCTCCTGTTGAATTTGATTTTATTAGTTTCCTTTTCTTCAAGCAGGTTCAATATCCTTTCAATTTCCTTGGCCACATTAACCTTATTCCTACATCTACTGTAGCCTGATGCCATTCCTTCCATCTGGTATAATTTTTCCTGCATAACTACAGGAAATACTACATTATTTATCCATCTCTCTTTATCTTGATAACTGGAAGGCTATCCCATTTCTCAGAATCCTGTGTGATGCTAACATCTCTTTTCGTTGTCTTGAAATGATTCTGATCCTACCTGTAGTCAAGAGGTGGCCACAGGATTGTTGAGTGTGATGTCAATTTAGCTTCATGTCTAAGAGACACAGTTCTTAGATGTCCCGAATCTGACTTTATCTTTTTCTTCTCACATACACATCTAGTTCTTATTAATAGGAATTTTCATGTTCCCTCAAATTTTGTCCCTGGTCACATTCAGAAAACACATTTTTTTCTTTACAAGTTCTGTTGCAAATCTGCTGAAGTACACATCAGATGCCATCTCTTAGCTATTGTGAACAGGGTCTCAATGACAGTGGGAGCACAGGTGGCTCTAGTGTTAGCTGGCTCCATTTTATTTAGATATCTGATAGGATTGTTATAGTTGGATCATATTGTAGATATGTGGTAGTATTATATTACTAGAATAACACATAGTTAGGCTTTTGAATTGTCTGAAGCACAGGGAAAGAAATTATAGTTAAATGTAAGATCACTTATTTTTCAGTAAACGTACCTGCTTGTGAACAAGAGAAGATGCTGTTGTTGTGGGTTATGTTGTTCAGCAATGCTGTGCTCACTCAAGTGCTGCCAGGTTCTGGGGAACTCTCCTGAACTCATGGTTGGTTACAAGAATAATAAAATGAAAGCTTATACAAAGCTAGCTCAGAATAATCTACAAATATTTCTTTCTGGCTTACCAAGAGCACATGCAAGTGCTGAGTTACCCTGTGACTGTCCTTACCATGCTTCCGACTGACCTTTATTCACAATTACTGTTTCTTCAATACTCTGGCTGTAGGTGGGATCTGGAATATCCCTTGAAGGTCCAAGTGTTAAAGGCTTGGTGCCAAGCTTGACACTACTGGGCGGTGGCCTAGTGGGAGATGTGCACTTCACTGGAGGTGTGACCTTGAAGACAACAACAAGATGAAGGGCTTTCTTTCTCTGCCATTCTTTGACTATGAGGTAAGAGGTGTTGCTTTGCTGTGTGTTCTCTGCCACATTGAGCAGTCTCACAAAATGCCCAAAGCAACTGAAGCAACTGATCATTAAGTGGAAGAGTCAGGGTAAAACATTTCTCTAGATAAGGCCCTTGTGTCAAGTGTTTATTATACTATTCAGCCACAAAGAATGAGAAACTAGAGACCTTTTATAGCTAAGTGGATGCACACGGAGGCCACACTCTTAAGGGAAATTAATAGTATACATATGTGTAAATACCATATAGCTTCTCTGGTGTGAAAGACTAAACGTGTAAATAAGGATCAAAAGGTATAATTGATATTGCATAGTAGCATGCGAAGGTCTAAAGAAGTAGGGGAAGTGGGAGGGGTAGGGGAAAAGTAAGAAGGGAAAAAAGATGTATGAGAAAAGGGAAAACATGGAATCAAAGTCTTTGTAAATAGGTAAGGGTGGGGGGGTGAAAGGAGGGCAGGGGAATGGGGAAAATATTATAACCCAGATGGATTATGTAAAGGTACAAGATCCCAATGATAACTGTAAATTTATTGTATACCTAAAATGTACCAATAAACTTAATGGGAAAAAATGAAAATGAACACAGTTCTACACTCCAAGAATGATTTTGAGCTCTCTATGAGAAAAAAATGCGTGAATGTAGACTTCTAATTTTCAAGTATTCATAAAACTCAAGAATCCATTGTTTTGTGCTAATCAATTTCCCAACTATTTTCATTACTCAAGTTCTAAATTTTCTAGGATTGTAAAACAAAAATTTTAAAAAGTAAAAATTTGGACTGGGGATTTAGCTCAGTGGTTCCGGTGCCTGCCTCACAAGTGTGAGGACCTGAGTTCAATCCCCAACACCAAAAAAAAAAAAAAAGTAAAAATTTATGTCAATGTAGTGGGAGATATCTATCCACTTGAGGGACCTTCATTCCTGTCTTGCTCTATGATAAGGTAGATTTATTATCAAATAGCCTCTAAGAATAGAAGTTGGAAAACTGAGTCAATTAATTGTTTTCTTTAATAGTATAATATGAACAATATACACTTTCATATATATTTTAAATAACATGCAAAACTAATTAAGATATGCCTTAGTTATTTTTCTCTTGTTGCTGAGACAAAATGCACTCTAAGTTAAAGGCGGAAAGGCTTATTTAGCTCACAGTTTGTAGTGGTTTCAGTAGATAATCAACTGGCTCCAAGGCAGGAGGGCATCGTGGTAGGCAGAAGACAAAGAAATCTTCAGAGGAGTTTAACAGAGTCTTCCTGCCTCTTTTGTTTTATTCAGACTACTTGGTGGTAGGATGGTTGGCACTCACACTCTTAATACTAGTACCCTTGAGCCTAGAATTGCATCATGAATCAATTCCAGGACCACATGCTCCAGATCCAGCTCAGAAAAAGCCCTACCTCATTCTCATGAGGCTTTGAGGGGGAGATCAAAACACAAGCCATAACAAATGACTGTAAGATCATTTTATGTGGTAAGGCATTGGCTACTAACTAGTACTGACACTTATAACCTCAAATGATTAGATACTTTATGCACTACGAGGGCATTTTAAAAGGAAAAATTATATTAAACCATTCTGATCTACTGAGGGCTGGTGGCTGGTTTGTCACATCCATAGAAGCCTGTTGTTAATTTGAATAATTTAGTTTAGGAAGATTGGTATGTTAATTTAATTAAAATTTCTATGCCAATTTTTCTTGTGATTTTGCCATGTCTTATTGCCAGTAATTTCATAAGCTGTGGAAGTCACTGAGGAAAAAGCTTACGGTTTGCAATGTATTTCTTTTTTTTGCTGAAAATGAGAGCCATTATAAAATGTTACTTACCCATCTGTCCAAGATGGCAATACACTAGAGCCAGATTATAACCTGTCAGTTTGAAAACTTCCAGTGATTTAGTGCTCACTATCCTAGTCTAGCTCAGTGGAAACAGGGTTGCTCTGCCTTGAAGTATAAAACATGCTGCTTGACGTTTACATACATACTCAACTATGGCCAAAGGTGTAGCATCTACTAATATTCATTGGTGGCAGGCAAGAGAGTGCTAGTGAGGGGCAAGAACAAGGCTTTTACCTTGGGAATCTTGGCAGAGATCCTTGGAAGAATATTGCTGGAGACGTGAATTTTAAACACAATATTTTTTTGCAGGTGAATGAGGAAATTACACGTTATGAGACTGTTTTTTGATCTAAAGTGCAATTTATAGGCAATAATGCAATCTCCCACTTGGAAGACCTATACCAATTGGAACATTAAGAAAAGTGTTTTCCTGTCAAAGTTTATATACAGATTTTGTCTGAGACAGGAGGCAAGAGAGGGAGTGGTTGGCAAGACCTATGGTGCAATACAAATATAGTTAGATTTTTGCTACATAGGAAAAGGGGGCTTACAAGATTCCAGTACCTTGGACAAGTTAATAATTAGGCAAACCAGGTTTAACGGGCCTGCTGTATTTTTCATAGATAGCCCACAAGTTCAACCATTACAGCCCACAAGTTCAACCATTACACAGAATTTTATTTTATTTGATGCAAATTGATAATGTAGACAGAGAGCAATGGTGGAGAAGAAAATTCAGAATAAATAAGGAGTTATCTTAAAGATGACACTGCTAGCCTTTTCCAGAGTATCCTAAATATCTTTATTTTTTACTCTCCATGGTCATCCACTATGGTGTTCTCAGGAGGCTAGGACTGACAGGAAACATTGCTTCAGGCTTCCGAATTATCTCTCTACCTCCATCAGCCAAGACCATTTCTTCTGGTGAATATAAATAGGTAACAGAGAATCCATCAAACAAACAAACTGAAAACTTAGAAGAGGGTGAGCCTAATCCCTTGGTTTGCAACCATTTTCATTTTAAAATTTTGTGATGAATCTGTTCGTTATTAATTGACATTTTTCTAACGGAATCCCTGCTTTAATGGTGCACATCTCCCTCCCGCCCCAGGAGGCTCTATGTATCTGTGGTCTCTACCTCTAGAGAGTCAACCAGCCATTGAAAATAGTTTTAAAAATTGTGTCGTGGGCCGGTGATTTAACTCAGTGGTTCCGCTGCCTGCCTCCCAAACACAAGGTCCCGCTTTCAATCACCGGTACCAAGAGAAAATAAATAAATAAATAAATGACTCCAGCAGAGAGGTTGAAGGGAAGGCAAGGAATGGCGAAGAAATAAGAACCAAGATATATCATATAAGAGAACAAGTTCCAAGAATGAATGTAACTGCATTGTATGCCTAAAATGTACCAGTGAACATCATGGAAACAAAACAAAACAAAACAAAATTGTGTCTCTACTGAAATTTTGAATTTATTTCTTGTTATCATTCCCTAAGCAATACAATATAATAGCTATCTGCATAGGATTTGCATTGTGTCATACATTATCATAGTCTAGAGATTATTTAATCTGTACAGGGAGTTATGCTTTGATTATATACAAATGCTGCATCATTTTACTGAAGGAACTTCTTCCTTCTTCCTTCCTTCCTTCCTCTCTTTTTTTTTTCTTTCTTTCTTTCTTGAGACAGGGACTCCTTGTATAGTTCAGGCTGACCCTGAACTCACTAGGTAGCCCAGGATGGCCTCGAATGTGCAGCGGTTCTCATGCCTCAGCCTCCCTATTACTGGGATTACAGGCATGTGGCGCCCTACCTGGCTTGATTGGTTGTTTTACAAAGACTTGTGAATTTGTGAAAACAAATAAGTATCCTTGGTTGACTCTTGTAACATTTCTAAAGAGAATATGCTTGCTTTTTTGTCTCAAGTTCCTTATTACTCAAAATAGCAACATTTGAAACTTTGAACTGATATTTGTGTGCTCTAGGGAAACTACAATTTTTTAAATCTTTTTTTCTAATTGTAGAATGTCTCAACATTTTAGGAATGTAAAACCCTGCTTTATATTAATAAATGCAAAGTAAGTTTGTTGGGTCTTATTGGCTTATTTCTTTCATTTTTAAATATATTTAGGTAGCTTTGATGATATACTTGAAGCTAATGTATTTTAGCACCAATGTTCAATATATTCACTATTCTTCTGCTCAACAAATTTCCTATACTAAACTACAGTTCAGTGTCTTCTTGCTCACTTTTGTTTGACTGGTTTATTTTGGTTGTTTTTATAGTTTCAACAGGTTCACTTTGCTCTAGTTTCTGCTGGGGAAATTTGATCTCTATACTTTTATTACATTCTCACACTTCAACTTTTTAAATCATTACATGTACTGCATAGGAGCCCCTCAATTTCTGGAGACATTCAACTGGGTGGTCACTGCCTTTTACCTTCTTGATTCCCATTGAACGTCTAAGACTTTTTAAAATAAAGCATGCTGGTAGATATATTTGGATGTGTTTCTCTGTCTCTAAAAACCTCTCTACAAATCACAACTGATTAATTGCACTAATTTTTACATTTGCAGGAAAAGTTATTTTTTCTAAATAATAGTGAAGTACATTGCATCCATTTTCACAGGATATCCACAAACATTATTTATACACCACTTATGACAGTCTGATACATGCTTCTTTTCTTTCTTTCTTCCTCCTCTTCCTCCTCCTCCTCCTCCTCCTCCTCCTCCTCCTCCTTCTTCTTCTTTCTTCTTCTTTTTCCTTTGGTGGGTGGTACCCAGGGTAAAACTCCTGACCTTGTGCTCGAGGGCAGGTGATGGAACAACTGAGCTAAATCCCTGGCTCTACATGCTTCTTTTTAGTTTACCATTTTTATACCTTTCTGAAGCAATGGGATTTTGAGAATTCTTTTCCTTATCTCTAATTTTCTAAGCCTTTAACAGAATACTTTTAAATGCTGATGTTTTCATTGCTTTGGTGTTCCCTGCTCTATGAGATTTGATGTTATTGAGTCTCATGTCTTTCTTCAGCTTTAGGAATTTTTCTTTTGATTTTTAATTTTCTTCACATTTTTCTCATCATCTAGAACTCTCACTGAAATTTTATTGCATCTTCTTTGTGTCTCTGTGTATACTATATTTTTTCCTATCATTTAAGCTTGTCTTTCAATCTAGACTCCTTGAGCTTTAGTAAGCTTTATTTTCTAGCTCTAATTCTTTGTTTGTTTAATGTGTAACATTTTTCTTTTTTAAGGAAAATTTTTATATCCTATTAAATTTTTATGATTTATTCTTATATTGTTGCTGTGTTTACATTATCTGAATGATTTTCTTCTGGTTAATTCTGTTGACATGAATGGTGGTCCTTAACAACCAACATCAAAGTTGGTGTGCCTCTAGCTCTTGTATATATCTGTCCTTTTCTTTAAACAATCCTTCTATGAGTAAGATTCTTACAAAAAGCCCTGAGCATGTGCTGTATCAACTGATAAGTTTTATTTTCACAAATAGACCAAACATATATTATCACATTAAGACCCCCAAAAAGACATGAAAAGAGACTTCTGTGAGGGTACCACACCCATAGTAGAAGATAAAATAATCGCTGTATCTTCTCAATGCATGTGTTTACCTTCCACCATATACACACACTTTACCCTCAAAGACACAAGATCTTTGACCAGGGTGTGCTCACCTGTGACCCTGGCCACTGCACTCCGAACTCTATTCTTGGGTGTATTTGCCTGGAGTGGGATTTCTCAGTCATTCCTAAAGGTTGTATTCGTTAGTTCTAGCACAGAGTCTCAGGTTTTATGGGCCATAGTGTATCTTTTGGTAATCGTATGTGGAATAATTTATTTGTCATCATAACGCTGTCCAATTCTCCCAGTCTTTTATTGAGTGACTCCCATGGCAGCCTTTATACTTTTACTGTGAGTTTATTTTTTATACATTAGTACACATGTATCCATGCCAAGCTGAGCCAAAATTTTCATGATGTAACTTTGCTTTTCATAACTAAATGTCCATGTCACTGAACAGAATTTCATGATCACTTCATAATAGCTATTTTACATGTTTTTGTTCTACTTTGGGAATCTGACATCAGCCTTTTGCCTCACTCTGGTGGTTTTGCTTCTTTGTTTATTAAGATTACTGTGATCTTATTAAGTATTTTATTTATTCATTTATTTATTTTTGGTTTTTGGAGACAGGGTCTCACTATGTAGTTGTGACTGATCTGGAACTCACTATGTAGCCCAGGCTGGTCTCGAACTCACAGGGGTCCTCCTGACTCAGCCTCTCCAGTGCTGGGATTACAGGCATGAGCCACCATGCCCATCTTAAGTATTCTCTTCTTTTCCTTGAGTTTATTGGTACTTTTTAAGTATACAGAACAGTTACATTCATCACTGGGATCTAGTACCTTTACATGACAGATCTTGGTTCTCATCTTTTTCCCATACCCCTAACCTCCTTTTCCCCCTCCTCCCTTCCCTATTTATAAAGGCTTTTTTTTTCCATTTTTTCCTTTTCTCATTTTTTTCTTTTCCCTTCTATCCTATCCCCTACTCTTCCCACTTCCCTTACTCTCTAAAACAGAATACTATTCAGCCATAAAGAATGAGAAACTAGAGTCCTTTTTAGGTAAGTAGATGCATATTGGGCCATAACTTAAATGAAATAAATAGGACACACATGTATAAATACCAAATAATTTTTCAGGTATTAAAAACTAAAACTGTAAATAAGGTTCAAATTGTATTACTAAGCATTATAATATAACATAAAGCTGGTAGATTTTATTAAATTTTACTGTCAACCAAATACAGTGTTAATTCCTTCATAAAGGTAGAATGGCCAGAGATTAGACAATAGCTATTCCAGAAATAAAACCATGGTCTGACATTTATTACCAGGACAGCAGATATTGTCAAGTTCCATATGTCAGGAATAACTTACCATTTTTATGTCCCTATCTATTTTTAAAGCACTCTTCAGTTATTGATAAAGCATTTGCCTATTCAGTCCTGTCAGAGAGGTCAGTATAGCTGCCAGTAACTAGGCCTAGTTAATAAAAAATGGTGAAAGAATTACTACAATCCCTTTTTGTTTCATGGTATTCATTTGAAAACATTATAAAACATAATTGAAATTGTGCACATTTATTAAATCCATTGGCTACATTGCATTAAATTATATGAATTTACAGTATGTGTGAGTTACTATAAATGATACTGTGAAAGCTCACAAAAGTATAACTCCTTCAAAAGCAGACTGTACTCAATGAATTCTAATAATAAACATGCAGAACATAGCCTATGAATTGAGAGAAATTGTATGACTGCAGAGAAAAGAGAATTCTAGAATTTCTGGTATTAGCAATATTTTGCCCAGACTCAATGTAATATCACACAGATTTATTAGAGTTTAAATCATTTGAGAGAGATTGTTTGTTCTCAAGTCACTTCAAGGAAAGCTAAGTCAGCATTTTATAAATAGAAAATGAAAAAAGACAGGCAATCTGTACAGAAGTTGGTGGGCACAGACTTTTGAAGAACATTGTATTTTGTGCTTAGTTGCCACACAGTGCAGTTGCCATTTTTCACAAAGATAACTTCTTAAGATTTTTTTTTGGCATAGTACATAATTGATATTATGCTAGTACATCACTAGTTTAAGTCAACGTTTAACATTATGAGTGAGGTAAGTACATTTTGAAAATTATTTCGCCATGTTTCGTTTGACTCTTTAATTCTATTATGTATGTTCCTGGTATATCATGTTTCTATTGTGTTTCTAACGGTTCAAATTTTATCTACAATAGGCTGAGGAACCTGATTCATTTGGAAGAAAGAGAGAAAGGCAAAGAGAAATAGACTTTTCATAATGCTCAAGATAAAGAGGAGATGAGATTATAAATAAGGTAATAAATTACCAGGTTATTGGTGAAAATTGGAAGTTCATTTTTCTTTTCTCTGAGTGATATACGTGCTAAGAGGTACAATGAACTATTAGTTTTTAATTTTGGTTTATGGTGGCAAGTGCTAGGGTATGTGTCTTCAATCCACACCCTGTGAGCCATCCTGGTGTTGGACAGCTTGTAATGCATCCCCACAAAATTATAAACTTTTAGATTATTAGATGATCTTTATTGATATTTTTCACAACTTAATTGTGTTGGACTTGAGCAAGAACTACACAGCCAGCAACAACGAGCTATGAAGGAGAGGGCACAGTGCAATGCTGATACTCCCTCCTGAGCTCACCACACAGGTTCAAAGGGAAATTTACTCATATTCAACATTGTGTGTACATGGGAAACTTATTGAGTAAAATGTGATAATTACCAACAATACAGTGCTATTTCAACACATCTACGGGACTGTGACTATAAAAACAGGTATTTGTTACTATGAAGGAGGTCTGGAGGATTTATATATTCAGTTATTAAACTTGCAATTGTGTTATTTCACTTTAATGTTATAAAACACTTAAATGAGGAAGAGGTTTTTTTACTTCTCTACATTAACTGTATTATATATTTTATATGCATTTCAAGACAATTCCTCTTGATCCAATGAGGCCCAAACAAGGCAAAAAGTTTGGACACTTAGTGGAAGTGTCCTAGGGTCCACCACCGTACCATGTCATGGTGCTGACACATTTTATGATCTAATCGAGTGTGAATGGAAACTCACAGTTGCTTTCAGCTGAGAGAGTGTAACAAAGGTGATGAGATTTTGCAGATGTAATGAAATGTCCCCAACCAGTTCCACTTATGTTAATCAAAATGGAGATTAATTGTGTAAAACTGATTTAGTCAGGTGAAAGCCTTTAAAATAGGGATGGGGGTTTCCCTGCAGTGAGATTGCACTAGCTTTACAAGCTTGATGAAGAAAGTGTTCCATCTTTGAGCCTCTAAGTGTCAATATCAAGTGGCTGACAGCCTGGATATGGCTTTTTGAGCAGAATAGCTAGCTGTACTGTGCTCAGATAGACTTCTACCCATGGAAAGCGTGAGATAGTGTACACAGATTGCTTAATACACAGCTTGTATTGCTATCTTACAACAATGGAAAGGCAATATACTTTTTTTTTTGCATTTTATCAATTTGAGTGAGACATGTCAAATTTTTAAAAGTCCAAAAGGTGAGTTCTAGGTTTAAATGTAACATTTAAACACATTTTAATCTTATCACTGCTAAAAATCAGTGTCATCTATAAAGAAAATCCAAAACATTTTGATCTAAATTAAATCTTTATGATTTTTTGCAGCCAAAAATTTTATTATGGTTCCATCATTTAATATGTAGAGAATGATGTTCAATGGTCATTTTCTAAGACTTTGAAAGCTAAATTTAAAGTTGGGGCTAATCACTTTTGTGCAAATTTACAGCATTTACAGACATTGGCAGCAGACTTACATTTACAAATAGTGTATACTAAATGAAAAATGAATATATAATCAGTCCAAAAAAGTCTCACAAAATTCATTATGCAGTTTTTATTTGGACATTTGACATAATGATTTCTGAGTATCTCCAGGAAATCAAAATCTATTGAGATTTTATATAAATCTTAAAATTGGAAGTATTTTAAAATCATTTGAATTTTCTTTAAAGTAAATAATAATTAAATATGAATTTTAATACTTACAAATGTATTTTACATGAGATTTAAATATTGTACATTATTTTAAAATCTGTATAGAGTGGTGGAGAAAAATTCTTTTCAGTACTGGAAATCAAGTCTGATCATGAAGGTCAGTTGTTTACTTTTCTTCTAATTCTTGTCATAAATTACAGAAGAGCCTAAATTTCAATGACATTGCAATACATGGTAAAATATTCACACATTTCATAAAATGACTAACAAATAGGGAAAGTGGGCGATAGTAAATAATAAACTTTTGAGAGAGATGTTTAGGATAGTTTGGAGCCCTTTATATATTCTTGTCAAAGTTAATATTTCTACTGATGGTCCAGAAAAATAGGTAAGCCAGACCATTAACCATATTTTCCCATCAAATTACATTGAAGAGTTGTGAGAAAAGAGAAACAATGTAAAACAAATAGACTGTGACAGAATCATAGCAAAACTCTCTAGTTGTTGACAATGTAAAACTTAAAGGGATCTTCACACAAATAAGAGTGCAGGTGAATGCCATGTGGGTCAGTAGTGGTCTCATTATTCGAAGTTAAATGAGAAAATGCATATGAGAAGGAAATGTTCGGATGTGTCCAAAAGTTTTCATTATTGCACAAAAATGTAACAACACTCATTTATGCTGGGATAAAAAGAAAGGAAACACATCAGTATGTTTTTAATTTGAAAATAACCTGTGAAATTTGAGATGGCAGATTTTCTAAAATTAAGTGACCTAACATACCAATATATTTGAGAAAAAAGAACAAAACAAAAAACAACAACAAAAAAAAACAAGTTGCCCGAATCAGTCACAATAGCATTCCTTATGCTAGGTATTGCATATAAACTAAATCAGTGCTATTTTTCATAACATCAGCAACAAATCATTTGTAAGAAGTGTACAGAATATTTGACATGAAGTAGGCTTAATCTCAGAATATATTTTTGGATATGTTCCTATAGTGGAAAGCATACATTACATTTTTTGGAATTTAATATTTATTATTTTCTCCTTCTTTCATAGAGTATTATGAAATAAAAGATAATTAAGATTATGTTTTTCGCCCCCAAAATATTGTTTCATTCATCCCACCTGCTATTCTTTGAAGCAATAGCTTTTTTCACACAGGTTTACCTCACTGACTGAACTGTCGAATAGCTAGAGTAATGTAGGTTTGAAATTTGCCTGAATTTATAGTTAGACATTTGGAATGATTTACGATCTGCATTTCCTCCACTAGGCTTCTTTGGTAAAATGCTAATATTTTCTGAACTCCAGTTTCCATAACTAGAAAATGCAAACACGGTATTTTAGTCATTATTGGGGTTGGACTTGCACACCATATCGCTTTTTGAAAGTGTTTAATGCATATAAATAGTATATAAATGGTGGAGGAAAATCTATTTCAATTTACTCATCTGAAAAATGAATGAATGAATGAATGAATGAGTAGGGCCGGGGATTTAGCCCAGAGGTCCTGCCACCTGCTTCACAAGGGCAAAGTCCCGAGTCCAATCCCCAGTACCCACCCCCAAAAAAAAAGAAAAGAGGAGAATCATCAATGGCTGGGCCGACAATTACTTTTTCTGCCCCATCAATGCCTACTTCCTTTACCTGTTTCTATCTTCTTGCTGTTATCCACAGAGAAAAGTTGATTCCTTATTTTTGCTCTTGCATAGAGCTGTACACCTCAGATAGGTGGAAAAACATGAAAATTTTAAAGGCAGGTACTTAACGTATTTGAGCAATAAAAGCTTTAAAACTGAATTAAATTAAATAATATAGATGGAAGCATAAGTTCCTCAAAGACTCATTACCTTCTTTCTGAGATTTATTGTAGAAGGAAATGATTCAAACTTTCATGGTTTTCATTCAGCATCAAAACCCTCTTTCCCCAAATATAAGTTATTCAAAATAAAGGATATTAGAGTCATAACAAGACATTCATAATTCATTACTGAAGTTTCTGATTGCAAAACCAAAGGAAGATAGGAGAAAGAAGTTATAAATATCATATTCTAGTTTCTCTTACTACAATTTAGGATTTAAATAATTTTAAGGTGAAATGTTTGTTTTTTTTTGTTTTTTTGTTTGTTTGTACTGGGGATTGAACTCTGGTCCTTGCTCTTGCAAGGCAGGCCACCGAACCACTGAGCTAAATCCCCAGCCCTAAGGTGAAATAATAAAGGTTGTTTAAATTGGTTTATAATACAGCAAAGAAACCAAATATCCGTGTATTTGATTCTTTGGGAGGATTCTTTAATCTTGTATCTCACTCATCTTTTTCTTATATTAACTCATCACATCTCCCCCGATATCATTTTCACTGGTTTGTTGACTCATGGGGAAAAAAATCATTGACATTTTTAAGAACAATCTTAGGTTGGGTTAAATCTCCACTGATTTGGGTATTTTATAATATTAGGGAATAACAATGTTCTTATACAATTATTTTCCCACTTAAAAGAGACATTTTAATAGTGATTAGTTTTAGATAAACTATGAGCACTTTAGAGGTATAAAGATTTTAGAAAGACATTGCCAAAGTACTTATCACAGCCATCTCTACTTAAGTAAATAATTGACCAAAAACATGTATATTTAACTTCTGTAGCCAGCTTATTCACTAAGGAGAAACAGACAAGAAGCAAACCCAGTATCTGCGAGTTTCTCTTAGTGTCCCTCACTTTTTCTTCCAAGACAATCTCATACCTTAGACACTACCCTGTGTGCTCTGCGTTTGATAATAAATTCAATATTTTAGCCTGGACTATTGTTTAGCTACTTTGTGCTAATGCCTTTTTTCAGATGCTACCAAATTAAATTAGATTTCACGCCACCTCTTAAGAACTGACACACCTCCTAAGAAACTGATCATTCAACAGAAAGATGAGACCAGATCTCAGCATTTTGCCACTGACACTGTGACAAGAAAGAATTTGGCTGAAATCGTTGGTCTGTACTTCCATTGGTGATCTCTGTAGACATCTAGCTTTTCAAAAAGATTGTCTACAAACTCATGAAATGTTCATTATTGAAATTGGAGGCTAAAACTTGTAGTGATTTTCTTTTTTTGTGTGAAGCTCTGGGTTTCACATTCAAATAGGAAAGATTTCAAATTATACTATAAAGCTTAGAAACTAAAATATAGGGAAAGCCACTTAACTATCTCGGGTTTCAGTTTACCTATTAGGAAGATAGTCACAGTACTACAAATTAATATTTTATCTTCTTCCCTGTTTTCCCTTCCTTCGACCCTTCCTTTTTTCTTTCTCTTCCTCTTCCTCAACAAAGTGAAGTATTTTTTTAAATGTATAGTGAAGGTCTTATGTGTCAAGAACAATCTTCATAAATATTACATATTATTCAAATTTATTTAAAAACACTGCAATGCATATTTAAGTGTGATGCCTGAAATTTACTTAATACTTATTGCTGTAAATTGGTTTGTGCTAAAAAATAGAACCCTAGAGCTTGGCATGGTGTGGTGCATGTCTGTAATCCCAGCACTTCGAAGGCTGAGACAGGAGAATTTTGAGGCCAGCCTGGGTATACAGCGAGTTGAAAACTAGCCTAAACAAAAAGACTATCTCGAAAAAATTTAGAAAATAAAACTGCATACCAAAATTATAATTGGAATGAGATATGTTTATTAATTATCAACTCATATGAAGGAAAAGGGAATGAAACAGGATTGACTAGAAGAAGTAAAAAATCAAAACATTCTTTCTATGACCAAAATATATTTGTAATTACAGAATTGCACTTTTTGTATCATTTTCTTATCAGCATAAGAAGAAACCATTGCACATAGCTATCACACCATTTTTCTGTAGTCTTAGGTTAGAAGAGCTGAATCTACTAGAATAATGAAAATAATTTCTGGAGCCACAGCAGATCATGGTGGAAAACACCTTTATTCTTAGGTATTCAAAAAGCTGTGGCAAGATAATTGCATACGTGATGTAAACCTGGCTCCTGTGCCAGGCCCCTGTTTTCAATTGAAGAAAGAAGTCTGATGATATAGTTGGGTGTGAGAGGAGACCTGATTTCATTACCCAGTAGCACAAGAAATAAAAAATAATAATAATTATCAGAGATGATATCCATGAAACATAGCAAATATTAGGGATGTGAATTATTTAGCTCAGTGTTTTACATATAGTCATGCCTGGTCAAATGTTTACTATCATTGCAGTCATTACTGTTTTCCATTAGTACAGACAGATCTGCAGCATTGTAAATACATTATTTTATTTTCTCTTTTCACATTCTTATGTATAGGAGATTAAAGCCAAGGCCTTTTCATAAGCTATATCACTAGTCATTTTTTTTTTTAAATTTTGTAACAGGCTCTTACTAAATCATAGTCTGGGCTAAAACTTGCTAAAATTTTGCCTCAGTTTCCCAGAGTACTGAGATTACAGATAAGCTATAACATGCTCCATTTACTAAATATGCTATTTAAGACAATTAAAAAAAAGAAAAACAAATAATGCAAAATATAGCCTATTTAAAGGGAAGAGATACAGTCTAATAGTAAGGCACTTGGTGATTATCTGTAAATCTCTGTGCTACATCCCCAGCATCATGAAACAAAAAAAGCAAATTCTGTTGTGCAATCTCAAGTTTATTTCCCTAATTTAAAAAAGCTACAATAGCCATGACTCTGAAATAACTGGACTCAATTCTTGTTAAATAATGTATCCAGTACATTAAAATCCTTTGAATTTTTATACTTATTTATGAGTAAGATAACCTAGAAAAGTTTATCACACTCTGCGATTACATAAGTAAAGTCAAAGAATATATTTCAGAAGTGAATCTTTCAATACACTAATAAAAGACATTTTAAACAGTGTGTATCATGAATCAATGTGTATAAAAGAAATCGGAAAAGCCTTCAAAGATCAAAAGGAAAAAGCCTCTGACAAAAAAAATGAACAGTTCATGGCCTGAGCCCCACCTGGAGGAGCCCGCCACAGCTCAGATCCAGACCTCACTTGACAGAGAGCAGAGAGGCCACTGCTCTGAGCCTGGGGAAGATGTTCTGGTGGTGAGCAGCAAAGAGATAGTCTCTCTGAGGTTTACTGAGAATGAAAGCCCACAGAAAGAGCGAAGAGAGTCACTTCAATAAAGATGAAACAGATTGCAGTGGCTGATGAGTTTCTGGAGTCAACGCTTCCTACTGGAAACAGACTCACTTTGGGGATGGGCAGCCCAGATGAGAAGTAGAACCATGCAGAGTTCAAACCTGAAGGAGGTCAGGGAGCTCAATTCCAGCCTCACAGCCAGAAAACAGCAAGAATTTCAGCAGAGTATGGCTGGTTCACTACGATCAAATGACACAGATCGGCATTCTGTCCACATTGTCCACAAATGACAGAAGAGACACACCTTGAAGTGGACATTTTTTTTCGTTATCTTCTTCATTTCTCACATTTCTTTTTCTTTTTCCTTTTGGTACCAGGGATAGAACCCAGGACCTTGCAGTTGTGAGGCAGGCAGAAAAGCCACTGAGCTAAATCCCTGGCACTCTGACATTCCTTGTTTCTGCTTTTGTCCTGTTTTGTATTTTCTATATTGTTCTTCTTTTTATAGGAGTCTGAATATGGTTCTAGTTTTCCTGTTGCCACTCTGTTCTTGTTTTTGTTCCTTCTTTCTTTTCCTCCTGTCTTCACTAGCTTCCTAAACTTTACGTGACCCACCTGTGGCCTCTAGCCTTACTTCTCACTTCCCCTCTCCTTCTGTTTCTCAATCCACCCCCTAACTCCTTCTAAATCTTCTTACCGCAAGGTCAACTTGCTATATTGAAGGGCTTTTGAAAGCAAACATATTTCTGGTTAGTTCTAGATTTTTATATAAAACCAGAAGTCTAGTTCGTGAGGTCAAATGTGGCAGATTAATAGCTACCACAGATTGGCATTTTTGAGGCTGTGTTTGCTGCTATTGTCAGTGTGGACTTTATTATTTTGTCCAAGGTGAGTTGATTATTCTAGTCAGTTGTCGTTCCTGGTGCACCAAGACTGATATTGCCTAAGGCCTATTACATACTCAAAACCCAAAGGAGAGATATACTTGGAAGACAATCTGAGAGGTAATCCTTCCCGTAAGGTTCTAAATACTAACAATAAAGATACTTGCAATAAGCAAAATACAAGCATCAAACCAATAAATAAACCCAAGACAACAACAACACCAAAAATATAGAAACAACAGCAACAATAAAATAGACACACACAACAAAAACATTACAACAAAAATAGAAATGAGAAGACACCTAAACAAGACACAAAACCCAGACTTTGATATCACCAAAGGCATGATTAGAGGGCAATGAAATGGAGAAATCTGAAAGTCAATCATCTGGACTCACTGGACTAGTTATAAGGGAGGTAATCAAATGATGAAAGAGGATCTGGAAAAAGAGAAATCAGAAACAATTTATCAGATAATGACCAAGGTGATGACCATAATGAAAGATATGATTAATATCTCTAGAGGAGAAAGAGATTAAAAAAAAATAGAGGAATTGAGAAAATGATGGAAACCATGAATACCCAACATAGAAAATAATTGTAAAACATGAAACACATCAAGCAGATATTCAAGAGATTAAAAATTCCATTTAAAATTTCCACATCAGAATAAATGCATGTGAGGACAGAATTTCAGATATAGAAGACAGGAAGGCAGTCATCAAACAAACACACACACACACACACACACACACACACACACAAAAAAAAATAGTTCTTAAAAATAGCAAGAGACCATGAGAAGTCAATCCAACATACTACATGATGCAAAAAAGAATAACAAGAGTGACTGGAGTCAGTGAAGGAGCAGAACATAGCATAAAAGACATAAGTATAGTTTCCCCAGACAACTTCCCAAATAAGAAAAAGAAGTTGACATCAAATAATTGAGGCATACAGAACTCCAACTAGTTATGATTAAAAACACCTACACCTTGGCATGTAATGGACAAGATCTTAGAAATCTAACACAAAAATGAAATATTAAAAGCAGTTAGAGAAAAGAAGCAAAAATCATAAGAATCACAACAAACTTCTTAATACAAATCCTGAAGTTAAGGAGAGCCTGCAGTAAAGTAATTTAAGGCCTAAAAGAAAACAACCTCCAACTCAGATTAACGTATCCTGCAAAACTAAACTTCAAAAATCAATGGAGAAATAAGATTCTGTCACAACAAAGAACACTTGAGGAACTTGGTATGAATAGCAAACAAGCACTCCAAAAACTTAATAGTATCCTAGGAAAATACAGTGAGGGTCACAACTTCATAAAACCCAACAGAATAATCCAGGGATTTAGCTCAGTGGTTTCGCTGCCTTCCTAGCAAGCACAAGGTCCTGAGTTTGATCCCCAGCACGCACACACACACAAAAAAAACAAACAAAAACAAAACAAAACAAAGTATTACAGAAAAAAAACAACAACAAAAGAAATCCATCTGGCAGCCAAGACATTAAATACAAAGGGGAAAAGAATCCAACAATAGCAACAATAGGAAAAGAGCACGACAAGGATATGTCAATATATATCAGACACAACCACCAATGTTAGTGGTCTCAATTCTCCAATCAAAAGAGATACACCAGCAGAATGGGTCAAGAAGCAAGATCCATCAATATGCCACATATAAGAAACACAAATTCAACAATAAATTAACAGATTGAAAGTAAAAGGATAGAAAGCAATATTCCATGAGACTGAAATCCCCCCAAAAGCAGGCATAACTCTCTTACTTGCACAAAATGGATTTCAAGCCATGGCTAATTAACAGAGACAAAGAAGGTCACTATATGTTTGTAAAGGAGGAAGAGATGGAAGAGATGATTATCATAAATATATATGCAGCAAATACTAGTTCAGGTAACTATTTATAACAAATCATAGCAGATAAGAAAAGTCAAATAAGCACTAATACAATAGGAGTGGGAGACCTCAATGTTCCACTGTCACTAACAGACAGATCAACTAGAAAAAAATTTAACACTGAAATATTAGATCCCAACCAAACTTAAAAAATGCACTTAATAGATGTTTATAGAGTGTTTCACCCCACGGAATCAGAACATACATTCTTCACATTTGCACAGGTTGTTCTCCAAAATAACCCACATGCTAGCTCATAGAACATTTTTAAATAAATGCAAAGGAATTGAAATTATCCCTAGTATATTATCATATTATAGTACAATGAAATTGGAAATCAATATCAAAAGAAACCACAAGATCTTCATAAACATATGGAAGTTGACTAGCAACCCCCTGATAAACCAATGTGTCACAGAGAAAATTAAAGAAGAAATTAGTTTCAAAAATTAAATGCCAATGCCAATACAACATACCAGAGTTTATGGGAGTCCTACAAGGGAAATTCATAGCAGTGAATATGCATATTAGGAAAACAGAGTGAGCTCAATTTACATGGAATAACTTCAACTTCTTTGCATTTACTTAAATATGGTCTATGAGCTAGTATGTGGTCTATTTTGGAGAATGACCCATGTGCAACCAAAAAGAATGTATATTCTGATTTTGGAGGGTGGAACACTCTGCAGACATTTGTTAAGTCCATTTGTTCAAAGGCTTGGTTCAATTCTAGTGTTTCATTGTTGGTTTTCTGTCAATATGATCTGTCTTTTTGTGACAATGGGGTATTGAGGCCCCTCACTACAACTGGATTAGTGCTTATTTGGTTTTTAATGTCCCTTAATATTTGTTTTGTATAGTTTGGGTCATTAGTATGCAGTGCTTTTATGACTTTCATCTCTTCCTCTTGGATTGTTCCCTTTATAAGGATATAGTAACCTTTGTCTTTCAACTAGTTTTAGTTTGAAATTTACTTTGTCTGCAAATAAGACAGTTACCCCTGCTTTTTCCTCCAAGTTCCTGTTGCATGGAGAACTGTTTTCCATCCATTAACTTTCAGTCTATGGTTTCTTTTTGAACTAGGTTTTTTTTGTTTTGTTTTTTTTTGTATACAGCATATTGTTGGTTTTTTCTTCTTAATCCATTGTGCCAGTTGATTTATTTTCATTGGTGAATTGAGGCCATTAACAGTTGGTTATAACTGCTGTGTATTGAGTTATCATCATTGTGTTATAATCCTGTTGTTGGCTTTTTTTTCATTTTCATCCTTTCCCTTTAATCTCTTGCCTTGCCTGCTGGATTTGCTCTGTTGGGCCTCATGGTGTGATCTTCACTGTCTTTTTCTAGGATATTCTTTAGAATTGTTTGTACTGCTGGTTTGATATTCATGAAGTTTCTCAGGTATTCTTTGTCATGGAAGTATCTTATTTACCCATCAATTTTTAAAGAGAGTTTTGCAGGATACATCAGTCTAGGTTGGAAGTTATTTTTTTTTGGGGGGGGGCTAGAAATACCTCTCACTCCAGGCTCTCCTTGACTTGAGGGATTGTGTTGAAAAGCCTACTGTGATTCTGATGGACTTTCTTTTGAATGTAATTTGTTTCTTTTCTGTAACTGCTTGTAACATTTTGTTCTTCTGTTGTGTTTAAGGGGTCTTAATTATTACATATTTGTGTGTGTTACACGTTTGATCATGGCTAGTTGTAGTCCTATATGCCTCACTTATCTGTATGTCAAATTCTTTTGCTCTGTTTGGGAAATTTTCTGTCCTTAATTCTGTGAACATTTTTTTTTAATGTTACTTGTACTTTCTCCTTTTTCATGGATTCCTATCAATTTTATATTATTCTTCTTTGTACCATCTAGGAGCCATTGGATTTATTTCTCATGTTGCCTTACTATTTTGAGGAGATCCCTTTTTTCATGGTCACTGGTCTCTGTCCTGTCTTCTTTATCTGATATCCTGCCTTCATATTGGTTCATTCAGTTTTGTAAACTTTCAATAGAGTTTTTAATCTCCTGGATATCTGTTTTATTCTTTTTCATGGATTTCATTACTTTACTATGTTGGGCAATCTAGGTTTCCATTTCTTTAGTATGCTGGGCATTCATAGCTTCTAAAATGGTCCTGAACTCATGCATTTTTTTTTTTAAATCTGTTTCTGTTCTAGAGTCTCTAATCATGTCATTCATTCTGTTCACCATCTCTGTACTTATCTGGGAAATAATTTCTGTTTTGAATTTTTCTAGAGCCTCATTCATCTGCTTTCTTATTTCTGGTGCTATCAGTTCAGGGTGTACTGGTGGTTGATCATCAGCCTTTCCCACCTCATTTCCTCCTAGAATTTGCCCTCAGTATGCGGGAAGTCTGTTTGTACTTGATCCTTATTTGAATATCTTACCATTTTTATTTTTGTTGTTGGTACTGTCCTTGTCCTAATACCTAGGTTAATATTTTTATATTCCTGTAGCTTGTCTTTCATTTTTGAGTCTCTAATGACTCTGAGCCCATCTTTTTTTTCATTATACCAGGAAAGACAACTGATTAGATTAATCACAGTGTCTTAGCCCAAGTGATACAAACGGCAATGCAAAGCATCAAGCACAGATTAGAAAATGATAATTTGTGGTAGTTATTAATCTATCAGCTTAAATTGTGTAAATTAAATTAGAATCCAGGCTAGAGCAGAGGACAATGACCTTTATGAACACCAGTGTTTCTGTGATGTGAATCCAGGTACCAGCATAGCCAGGAGGCCAGTGGTGCACTGCAGGGAGAGGAGGTGGCAGTGGTGGGGTGCATATAGCTCCAAGTAGTTCTGCCTCTTACTGTCTACTGCTGAGGTCTAGCTGCAGGGAGAGCTGCAGGATAACTCCAAGCATTTCACCTTTTACTGTCTGTTCCATTATCTGAGAAATGTCTCATGCTACTGACATGCTACTGAAGTTTTTTTCATAAAGTCTTTGTCTATGCTAATCTCTTTAAGAATTCAACCTAGCCTATCTTCTAGCAGATTGTGTTTCCATTTTAATATTTAGATCTTTTGACAATTTCAATTTTAGTTTAGAGTGTGGTGAGAGATCTGGATTTGGTTTTAATCTCTGGCAAGTTGATACCCAGTTTTTCCAGCCCCATTTATTAAAAGGCTGTCTTTCCTCTAGGGAAGGTGTTTGGCTCCTCTGTCAAAGATAGTAGTCGTATATGTCTGAAGTTGTTTATGCATCTTCTAACCTGTTCCACTGATCCCTGGGTCTGTTTCTTTGCCAGTACTTTGCTATTGTTATCACAGTAGGTTTGTAGTATAGTTTCAAAATGGGGATTCAAGTTGGTAGGATAAATACTACCTTATTTTTGTTGCCTAGAATTGCTTTGATTATTCCAGGTCTCTTCTGCTTCATAATGAATTTTTGGATTCCTTTCTCCAGTTCTGTGAAATTTACCATTGGAATTGTAATCAGGATTGCACTAAATTTGTATAGCAGTTTTGGAAGTAAGACTATTATCAATAAATTAGTTTTCCTACTGCAAAACAAGGGATGTTTTTCTACTTTCTTATATACTCTTTGGTCTCATTTTAAAAGTGTTATATTTTCATAATAGAGGTCTAATTTCTTAGATTGATTCCTAGACATTTTATATTTTTGGATGGTATTATGAAAGGAGTTGTTTCTCCAGTTCCTATCTCAGGGAGTCTGTTATTTGGGGTTAGGAAACCTAGTGTTGACCTTGAATCCAGCTCCTCTACTAAATTTGGTGATTGAGTCTAGAAGTATTTTAGTGGAGTTTCTTGGCTCTTCTACATAGAGTGTCATGTCATCTGTAAATAATGATAATTTAACTTTTTGATTTCCTATATTTATTCCTTTTATTTCTTTCTCTTTTCTAATCACTGTGCCTAATGTTTCCAGAACTAAATTGAACAGGACTGGAGATAATGGAAATTGAATAACAATCTCCTAAACAAACAATGTGTCACATATTAAATTAAATAAGAAATTAGCTTTTACAAATAAATTATAATGCCAATGCAACATTCAGGAATCTTTGGGATACAATGAAAGCAGTTCTATGAGGGAAATTTGTAGCAGTGAATGCCCACACTAGGAAAACAGAGTGAGCTCAAATAAATAACCTAATGATGAATTTTAAGCTTCTCAAAAAGGAAAAGCAAAACAAACCAAAAGCTCCTACAAGGGAGAAAATTATAAAGATCAGAGCAGAAATATAATGTAAGGAGACTAGGAGGATGATACAAAAATTCAATGAATTGAAAAGATTGCTTTTTAAAACAATAAATAAAATTTAAATACCCTTGGCCAATCTGGTCAAAAAAGGAAAGGAAAGGCTCGATCCATGCAATTAGGAATTTAAAAGGTGATGTCACAACACATGAAGGAGAAATACAGAGGATCATCAATACATACTTCAAGATCCTGTACTCTAAGAAAATGGGAAAATGGACATATTTCTAGATATATATGAATTACTAAAGCTGAACAGAGAATCTATAAAATTCTAAACACCCCAATTAAAATGTAATTAAAAAATACCAACAAAGAAAAGTGCAGGTCCTGATGAATCTAATGATGAATTCTAAAAAACATTTACAGAAGAACTACTGACACTACTCTTTAAATTTTTCACTGAAAATGAAAGGGAAGCAATACTTCCTAATTCATACATGGAAGAAAGTGTTTGATTCCAAAACCAGGGAAAGACCCAACCAAAAAACAAAACTGCAGGCCAATCTCCCTAATGAACATAGATGCACACATCCTAAATAGGATACTGGCAAACAGAATACAGAGGGTCATTAATAATATCATACACCCTGACCAAGTTGGATTTATCCCATTGATGCAAGGCTGGTTCAATGCATGTAAATCAATAAATGTAATACACTGCATTAACAGTCAAGGACAAAAACCATATGATCTTCTCAATAGATGCAGAAAAAGCATTTGACAACATTCAACACCCATTCATGATAATAATAATCAGGAACAAGACAAGGATGTTCACTATAACCACTCTTGATCAGTATAGTTTTGGAAACATTTGCCACAGCAATTAGACGAGAGAAAGGAATAAAATCAATAAAGATAGGAAAGGAAAAAGTGAAACTGTCATTATTCACTGATGAGATGATATCATATTATTATTAGAAGACACAAAAATCTCTGCCAAAAGACTTCTAGACTTAAATGACACTTTCAGCGGACTAGCTGGATACAAGATCAACACTCAAAAAACAATAGCCTTCTTGTACACAAATAATGGACTCACTGAAAGAGAAATTAGGGAAACAATTACTTTCACAATAGCATACACATAAAGAAGTATCAACAATTAATATAATGAAGGAAGCAAAAGACTTCTACACTGAAAACTACAGCACTCTGAAAAGAGATAAAAGAGGATATAAGAAAATGGAAAGATATCTCCTGATTCGGGGTAGGAAGAATCAACATAGTGGAAATGGTCATACTACCAAAACTGCTATACAGATTCAAAGTAATCCCAACTGAAATTCCAATAACAGAAGGAGAGAAAACATTCCAAAAATTCATTTGGAACCAGACGAGAGCTAGAATAGCAAAAGGCATTCTAGGAAACAGAGACATGACAGAGGGTATCACAATCACCAACTTGAAACTGTACTACAAAACCACTGTGAAAGAAACAGTATGGTACTAGCAAGGAGAAAAGACATGAGAATTAGCAAACTAGATTGGAAGATGCAGAAACAACTTTAAATGTACTCAGCTACTTCATCTTTGACAAAGGAGCAAACCATTCTCAGTGGAGGAAAGATAGCTGATTTAATAAATTGTGTTGGAAAATCTGGATGTCAACCTGCCAAGGATTAAAGCTAGATCCTTATATTTCACCATTCACTAAACTAAAGTCCAAGTGGATTAAAGATCTAAATATTAAAACAGAAACTCTAAACTTCCTGGAATATAAGTTAGGCAGAACTCTTAAAGACATTGGCATAGAAAAAGACTTTATGAACAAATCCTCAGTAGCACGGGAGCTAGCAGAAAGAATCAACAACTGGGATCTCATCCTATTAAAAAGCTTCTGAACTGCAAAATAAACTACCAACAGAGCTAAGAGACACCCTATAATGTAGGAAATATTTTTTGCAGCTGCTCCTCAGACAAAGGACTATTATCTACAACATAAAAAAAAACAATCAGGGCCCCCAAATATAAAGACCCAACTAAAAAATGGGAATCTGAAATGAACAGTCATTTCTGATACAAAGAAATAAAAGTAGCAAATAAATATATGAAAAAATGGAATACTACTCAGCCATAAAGAATGAGGAATTAGAGTCATTCATAGGAAAATGGGTACATATTGAGGATGTACTCCTAAGTGAAATAAATGTCATGCATGTAGAAATACTGAATAATTTCTCTGATGTGAAAAACTACAATGGTACATAAGATCCTAATTGTGTAATTGACAATGTGAAATAGGAAGAAAAAGGCTAAAGGTGTAGGAGAAGTGAGAAGGGTAGGGGAAAGGTAATAAGGGAAAAGCAAAGAAATATGAGAAAATGAAAAAAATGGAAATAAAGTATTTGTAAATAGGGAAGGGAGGAGAGGGTGAAGGGAGGGCAGGGTAAGGGGAAAAAATGAGAACCAAGACCTGTCATGTACATGTACAAGACCCAAATGTTGGTTGTAACTGTACTGTATACCTAAAGTACACCAATGAACTCAATGAGAAAACAAAAGAAATCAAGAATTACCAAATGTTGGTAGGGCTGTGAGGACATAGAAACGCTTTTCCATTGTCTGTGGGAGTTTAGAATGGTGCAACCACTGTGGAAATCAATATGGAGATAACTCAAAAAACTAGGATTAGAGGTTCCATTTGTCCCAGTTATTTCTCTGCTGGATATCTTTCCAAAAGAATTAAAAGAATCATATCACAGTGATATATGTGCATCTATGTTTATAGCAGCACAGTTTGTAATAGCTAAAACTTGGAGACAGCCCAAATGTCCATCAGATGGAGACTGGACAAAGATGTGCTTTTTCTATAAAATGGAATACTACTCAGCTCTAAAGAATGAGAAACCAGAGTCATTAGTAGGAAAATGGATGGATATTGAGCCATACTCATGTGAAATAAGTAAGACACACATGCAAATACTGAATAGTTTCTGTGTTGTGAAAAACTAACAGTGTAAATAAAATCTAAATTGTGTAATTGAAAATGTGAACTAGAAAGTAAAGGGCTAATGGTGTAGTGGAAGCTGGAAGGATAGGGGAAAAGAAATAAGGGAAAAGAAAAATAATGGAAACAAAATATTTCTAAATAGAGAAGGATGGAGGGGGTGAAGGGAGGGCAGGGGTATGGGGAAAAGATGACAACCAAAATCTGTCATGTGAAGGTACAAGATTGCAAAGATGAATGTAACTGTACTGTACACATAAAAAGTACCAATAAACTCAATAAAAAACAAAAGCAAAAAACAACTTTTTTAAAAAAACGAAAATCCTCTTTCCCATCCTTGTCACGATTTTCTGTATATGGCCTGGGGCACAGGTCAATTTTGGACTCATATTTCTATTTATTAAGGTAAGGTGCACTCTTTCACTAGCTAACCCAAGTGTACAAGGGAAACTGTAAAAGAAGACATGAAGATCAAATTTGTGTACAGGTAATTTATGCAACAAAGGAAATGTCTTCAAATCATTTGCACCTACAGTTCTCTTTTCAAATTTATTCAAGTAGTAACTATTAAATGCGAAAGCATACTTCAAAACAAACTGACTTCACTATTATTACAACTCAGAATTCATTAAACATTGAGGGAATGAACATATCATATTATGAGCAATTACTCAGTTACCTAAGGTAAAAAAAGGTGATGTATTTTAGAATTTGTGAAATTAACATGAAATAGAAAGAAACCCATTGACTCATTGACTTGCTATTTTTGAAAATAAACAGAAGAGTAATAAATATTTTTTGTGCCATTGATTGTCGCAAGCCAGTGACAACAAAATTCATGGGTGAAACATGGCTCCTCTCTGAGTCTCCTAGTCTCCCTCTATCGAAGGGTAGGCATCACTCTGAGATGTGGTTTCCAGAAAGTAGCTGAAGTGACAATGGTATCTCCATTTGTAAATATCGCTCAGATTATTTAAAGTAGAGGCTATGTCAGGCTCTTTTTCTGCCCACCAAAAGAAATTTTGATTTTCACTTGGATCAGATGATTGATCTGTTACATTGGGACTTTGGGGAAACAGAATTTTTTTTCTTTTGCTCATGTTTCATTAGCTGAAGTACTTAGTGACTTTTGGCACAAGGAACAACTTAATTAAAACTGAAAATAAGGTATTGCTCTGTGATCATCTACAGATATCTGTACTGTCAATCTGTTCACTCCAGTTCATGTACCTTAACAAAGAAAGAACTCAAATGGTTCACATACTAGAAAATGAGTTTTGGTGAAATTTTCTGAGATTTACCACAAATAATCCCTTGTAAAATCCTTATTTATCTTACTGTCATTCTTTTCATATTCTATATTATCTCAACAAATTATGGTAGCTCCCACCTGCTTATACAATACATATTCAATTAACCTATTTTTATTGATGAATTAGTTTTATTTTATTTTGAATTAATTTTATTGGTACACCTTAGATATACATAATCACATTCATGATAGAGAATTTGTATATAACATAATTTAATTCTTCTTACCCCCTTCAAACCACCTTAATTTTCTTTCCTTTTTCTTTTTATACAGGGGATGGAACTCAGGACCTTGTGCTTGAGAGGCAGGTGGGGGCACCATTGAGCTACATCCCTGGCCCAACCCCTTTTAATTTTAACAACTTGCTCTTTATTTTACATGCACATATAGACGGACATATTAGAATGAATTGGTTAAAATATTAAATAAAAACATCTTATCTTTAAGCACTTTTAAAAATCCAAAATTAAGGCTAAAATAACATACATTTAATAGCTATTTAAAACATATTCATGAGCTAATTACTTAATATAACACAATCCTATATATTATTAAAATATAGTGGTAAAAAGAAAAGATTGACCCAATGATCTGCTTTGCTGTCCATAAAGGGATCCCATATTTGTCCAAGAATTCATGAATTTGTGACTTCATAATCATTGAAGTTAAAAATACTCACATAAAATGTTAGTAAACTAAATAAATAGTAAAGAAAATATAGGCATGTGTATTAATAGTGCTGTCAAAGTTATGAACTGATTAGAAGTATTCTGTAAACTATAACCTTGATCACCGGTACTTTGACTTGTAATTATTCTCAGAAGGTGACCCTTTGCCCAATCTTAATTAAGTCCTACATCATTGCCCTCATAAAACAGATTTTACTTTGATTACTATGCATACAATGACAGTACTCATACTCCCACAAACTACTTATAAGGGAATAATAATCAGGACATATTTATTTTAAAGTTATAATGAAACACTAAGCTAGAAGGAAGGCATTGTAAGATCATTTTATATATCTTCTTTCTAATGTGATTGAAATTAAAATACCTAAATGAGTAAAAGTCTATATGAAATTTTCAAAGCATAATTGTTATTTTGAGAAATTTAAAAAAATTACAGAAAAGGTATGAGCACCTAGAAATAGTTCTGTGGTATATATGTACTGGAGTTTGTTTATTTTTCATTTAAAATATTGATAATCTTCATAAATGATTTTGTCAGTTTTCAAATACCCAAATCCTATACAAATCAAAAGACCTAAAGTTATCATATAGTGAAAACATATAAGCATTTTCTGAATTAAAGTTCTTTGCTACATCTTCTACTGTGACCTGCCACAAATTTCAGATGAGAATTCTACCAACTTTTGTAAGGGATAGAATACTGGCCAGTAATGTATTACAGCAGTAGGCCTTCGCCCAGTATCGGTGAGGTCCTAAGTTCAATCCCCAGTACTGCAAAATAAGTGAGTCAGAAATAACACAAAGTAAATATAGAATGGAATATGTAATATTTTTCCCTCTGGTTTTATTATGTAATAGGACATCCGTGGTTACTGTAACCTTAATGAAGAGCATTCTAGGCAGCATTATTTCTTCCTTGTGGGAAAAACATGAATTAAGCAAAACAACACAATTTATTTTTCAGTACTCTTCTTTATATATTAAAGATCAAATTTAATGTTTGAAAATTGATTTTGTTGATGTGATAGAAAAATACAATGAAGAATTTAGCCTGCAGTTTCCACTTCATGGGCTGCCTTATTTTGGCTGTGTATCTGCCTTATAACACCTGTGGAAGTCCCCGCTGCCTTTCAGTGGTTTCAAAGATGTGAGATGGCATTAATTTTATTTTTAATGTTTAGTAAAATCGTTCAGCGAAGGCCTCGAGCTCTGTCTTTTCTCATTTGGAGATGTTTGGGTGCTGTTTCTATCACATACTAGCCACAGGTATTCTTCCTTGAGGTATGGTTTTGTGTTTCTATTTGGGTATGTTCTATGATTCCTTTAATTTATATTCTTTGAAGCTTTCAGTTGGTTGGTATATTATTCTCCATAGTAGTCTGTAGTGTATTTAAATGTTTGTAAAATTTGTTGTAATGCCTTCTCTTTCACTTTTGATTTTGAGATTTATTTTTATATTATTTTCTATAGTAAGGCTACCTAAAGGTTGGTCAAATTTTGTCTTTAAAACAAGACTGCCTTCTCCTTTCACTGATTATTTTTCTCTTGTTTTTTTTCTTATAGTCTATCTTAATTATTTATGTGCTTATCTTTATGTTTATTTCTGCAAAATTTATTAGCTTTGATTTGCTCCTTTTATATTTCTTTGAGATATGGAGTTAGGTTGTTTGCTGGAGAGTCTAATTTTTAAAAATTTAGCTATTTATTGTAAACCTCCCTCTCAGATCTGCCTTTCTCACACTTTATAGTTCTTTTTAAATGCTGCATATTCATTTTAATTTGTCTCAAGATATTTTATTTGATATTTATCTTACTTGTTCATTGAAAGTATATTTTTTTCACATATTTTAATTTTTTTCCAGTTTTTTAATATGCTGGTGACTTCCAGTATCATTATATGGTGGTTAGAAAAAAATCAACCAGCAACAAATGCTGGTAGGGTTGTGGGGAGAAAAAAAATCCTTCCTCATTGTTGGTGGGAGTGCAGGCTGGTGCAACCACTGTGGAAATCCACATGAAGATGCCTTAAACTACTAGGATTAGAAGTCCCATTTGACCAAGCTACTGCTGTACTTAGTATCTTCCCAACAGAATTACTTAAGAAAATTTTAATTTTCTGAAATGTGATGAGTTATGTCATTTAGTTAGTGTTTTGTTTTTGTTTTGTTTTGTTTTTTGGTGAACGATCCTTGTACATTTGTGAAGTATGTGTATTCTTCTCGTGTTTCATGGTATAATATCTATAACAGTCAAGTCTATTTTGTTTTTAGCATTGTTCGCATCATCTGTTGCCCTTTTGACCTATCTTGATTGTGTAATAATTTTTCAGTGAAGGATGTAATTGAAATATTTTATATTGTTATACTATCTTCTATTTCTTCCTTCAAATCTATGATTATTTGCTTTAAATAAATAGGTTAGGAATGGATATATGATAATAACAATCATGTCTTTCATGTTATTTGACTCTGGTGTCTGATTTGACTCTTTTGATAGTTTTTTTTTTCTTTTCTTTTCTTTCTTTCTTTTTTCTTTTTTATTTTTTTGGTACTGGGGATTGAATTCGGGTCCTTCAGCTTGCAAGGCATGCAACAGAATCACTGAGCTAAATAGCCGGCCCTTGGTAGGGTTTTTTTAAAAAATTAAATCAAATTTCTCTGATTGGAATCACACTACCTTGTTCTTGTTCTCTTTTATTTATCATTTCCTTAGAATACATGTTTACACTCTACTCATTCTCAGTGAGTTTGTATTCTTGAGTTGAAGGTGAATGTATAGTATAAAGTATATATCTGGGTCATTTTTGTCAACTAATCCCATTAATAAAAATTAATCCGTTTACATTTAACATGTTATTGATAGAAAAATATTTTCTAATGCCTTCCTAATTTTTCTCCTAGTGTTTTATCTCCTTGTTATTTTTCTTTCTTACTAGCTTTCTTCATATTTTCTGTTTTTTAATTGTTTTATTCATTAATTTTATCGGTACATTTTTGGTATACATTATGATGACATTCACCTTTGGAAATTTGTAACTTTACATGATATATCTTGGTTCTTATTTTTTCCCAGCCCTCTCTTCAACTCTTCAACTCCTCCTTATTTACAAAGACTTTGTTTCTGTTTTTTTCTTATCTCATATTTATTCCTTTCAAAAACATGAATTAAAATAGCATGGTTATAGAATAAAAACAGACATACAGACAAATGGAACAGAAAAATGGCCCTAGAAATAAATGAATATATATGAATATAACATAATATATTATATATATTATATATTATATTACTATATATATGTATATTATAGAGAGACAAGGAGTTGAACTTGGACACATTTAGCAAGAATAAACAATGGAAGAAGATAGTCTGTCAAAATATTGCTTTGGGTTGGGGAAACTGGATTTCCATATGCAAAAGAATGAAGTTGTAATCTTACTTTCCACACAGAATAGAGTGAAATGGATTAGAGAATTAAGCAAAAGACTTGAAACTCTTCAATTTTTAAAAGAAAAAAGGAGTTCTTTGAGTTTGGTTTTGGTGACAATATTATAGATTTAACTCACAAGATCCAGCTATCAGAACAAAAATACAATAGTAGAATGAATTGAAATAAAAGGTCCAGCACAACAAAAGGAACAATTAACAGTGTGAAGATTAACCTACAAAATGAGGAAAAGAATACAAAAAACATGTTTGATTACGAGTTGATTTTATAAAGTTTGTCAAGAACTTATGTAACTGAATAACAAAAGTAAAAACATTTTCCCAATAAGTGTTTGAAGAATCTTAGCAGATATTTTCCAAAAGAAGGCACCACAAATAATGACACATACAAGTGCAGGTCAAGATGCTCAACATCATTAATCATTAATAATCATAAAAATATAAATAAAAAACATAAAACCATAGGTCAAACCTTTGTGGTGTGATGTTATAAAAGCAAAAGATAACCAATGTTGATGGGAAATTGGTGAAATTGTTATACTTGCACATTTTTTATGCCCCCCGCTATAGAGAATGCAATAAATATTCTTCTAAAATTAAATATATGATTACCATATAATCCAGTAATCCCATTTCTGGTTCTGACTTTTTAAAAAGTGAAATCAGAATTGCAAAAAGATACTAGCACTTCCATATTAATTTCAGCAATCATAGCCAAGATAGGAAATCAAACAAAAGAGTATTAATATTGCATATCATTTTCAGCGATAGTTCTGTCAAATTTATCATCTTCTCTTATAAATACTTTCTTCATTCCAAACTCCTCACCGTTTTAATTGTCTGTTTAGTACATGTTTATGGTACATAATGCTAACATTATTTAGGTAGAGTGATACATATACATAACACATCTTAATTCCTTGCCAACCCTTCTCCACCCCTCTCCTCACTCCTGGCACCTCTTGATCACCTTTCTGTTTCAGAAGAGTATTACTGTACTTCTTATTATCTAGCTTTTATTGTTCCCTTTGTTTATAATTTGGGTTTATGATATAAGAAAAAACATGTGATATTCATGCTTTTTTGTCTGATTTTTCTCACTTAAGAAGACTATACCTGTCCCAAGATCAAGGCAGGCGGCAAAAAACTGAGCTAAATCTCTGGCCCTGTCCCAAGGTCAAAATGTCACTGTTGCTGCTGATTTTCTTGTAGAGTCATTGGCATTTTAGTATTCACATTTGCATCTATATTTTATGTGCATTCAGAGAAGAATTAATATTCAAAGTTTTTTGACATCATTTCCTGAAAATATTTTCTTACATGCACTGAAATTCTTGTCTAGGTTTATTAAAAAACTTTTTTGTGCTTTAACTTCTGTTTTCATTTTTGTTCATTGTATCTGTGTGTCTAAACTTTTGCCAAAATCTTACTATCTTGATTATTATACCTGAATTATCACTCTTTAAAATAAAAATGTAGTTTTAATTTATTTTGCTTTAAAAATTATTTTATACCTATTTTGTAGCTTTGTGTCCTATCTATAGTAAGCTTATAATTTTGACAATAAATTTCTTCTTAATATGTAAGAAAAATATGATTAATCTATCAATACATAATTTTCATTTTTATTTGTACATGTATGCCATATATAATGACTACATTTCTTGCAGGGTGGGGGGTGATGCATGCCCATAAAATATCTTAATTCTTTTTATCCCCATCCTTAGCTCTCTCTGACCCTACTTTCATCCTTTGGTCTTCTTTCAAATTACTTAGTAAAATATTATTATATGAAATCAAATCGTGTGTCTAGATGATAAGATACTTTATAAATCATTATTTATCATTCATAGGCAGAGGTAATTTAATACCAAATGCAAATATCAACATGATAATCTCAGCAAGAATATCAAATTATATATGTTAAATATCTTTGGAAAAAATACAATAAGTTCAGTTTATATTGGCTAAAATTATTAACACTATTTAGAGTTAGAAACTTTCTTACCTGGAAATGTGAGACAGAGAGAACAGAGTATTTATATAAATAAATATTTTACAGAAATTTTATATATATAAATGTATAAAACCTTTTACAGAAATAATGGAGTCTTTCTTTGCCTCACTCTACAATTCCAGTATTGTAAAAATGTCATCATTATTTATAAATTGACAGTATGATGGCAATAGAATTATAAGGAAATAAAATTTAAAAAAATGAATAATTAGGAATTTTAAAGTAAGGATAGTAAAACTGTATAATGTAATGATACCCATGAAAAAGAATACATAGCTTGAAAGCTGAATTCTGCAGATGGTCTTTGTGATAGTCAACATATTTGACATTGAAAAACATTATGAGCAAATGTAAGTTACAATAAACCACCATAGGATAACTGGTTATCCATATGGCAAACAAATATAATTAAATATCGACCTCCATGTTTTAAATAAAATTTTTTTATATAAAACTGCAAAATAATTGAAAGAATGCAGCATTATATGCTATACATATACTTGAGATTTTTAAAATATAAAATTGTGCATATTAGATAAAATGTAACAGCAGGGAGAAATAAATTCAGCTTATTAATATTATAGCAAATTGGTAAATAATGTATATGAAGAATTTACAAAACTCAAAGATAAAGATTACAAACCAGTAAAAAGAAATGAAACACATTTGTGGACACAGATTAGAAATGCCTACTGTTCAATAAACATAAAATCATGGATTATGCTTGCTTCAAATAAATACAACAGTTATATAATATTTGTTTCTTTATGTAGTAGTGCTCCTTATATTTCCCTGGTCTTCCCAAAATAAGTTTTGACATGGAATAAAGATTTATTCATAGATCCCTTGCATTTTGGAAAACAATTTAATTTAAAAAATTATAACCCCTAAACCAGAGTAATTACAATTGAAAGTAGTAAAAGATGTATATAAATAGATCTTTGTATTTGTATAATAAAATAATATGTACTTATTATGTGTTATTGTAAGGTAGAATAATCACTTTAAGGAGAATATATTTTCAATCAGGAATTGTTTCAGAGGAAGGAACTCAAGTTTTCAGTTAGAATCTGTTTCCTTATTTAGAGATCTTAGCAAAAGGTCTTTATGAAAATTCATATTTTGGGAATGTCTCTATATGTATTACAAGCACCACTTCTGTAAATGTATCATTAATAATTTAATTGTTAATTTTCATCATTGGGAATCATAAACTTGGGGCCCAACTAGTATTTTGATTCAAGGCACTGGCAATATGCAGATGCAATCTCTTTAAATGGTAGAAAAATCCACACATTCTTCTAAAAAGAAAGACAGAATCTTTATATATTTATAAAACCATTATGAGAGTAACCTCATTGGTTCTTCCTTCTTTCCTGAATAGACATCGTAAGTAGGACTTCAATAGCACAGGAAATGATACCAAGAACTAACAAGTGATACTACACTAAATTTGAATACTTCTGCAGAGCATAGGCCTAACATAGAATGAAGAGACAGCCTACGGAGTTGGAGAAAACCTTTGTGTGCCATATTTCTAACAGATGATTAATGTTCAGAACTCAATTAACAATAGCAATAACATGAACACCACAACAAACCAAATAACTCAGTCAACATGGGGGTAAATGATCTGAACAAAAAGTGTCTAAAGAGAAGAAATAAAAATTACAATGCAAGATGAAAAATATTTAAACATCAGAGAAATGCAGTTCAAAATTACACTAGATTTTCCATACAGAATGGATATCAAGACTACTAATACAATAAGTACTGGTGAGGATGGAAAGAAAAAAAACAATTATTTCTCCACTGTTGATTATGCTGCAAAGTATATAGTTACTATGGAAGGGAGTGCAGGCGGGGGTTCCTCAAAATCTAAAAAATAAAGACATCATTTGATCTAGTTATAATTTTCTTTGGCATAATTCCAAAATGGGTTAAAGTCAGTATTACATAGAGATACTTATAAAACCAGATTTATTTTAAACTTCTTTTATTGAAGAAACTATGTATTTTTCAATATTATGATGGTGGAAATTCAATAGCAATTTTGTGAGTAAATGAGAGTTGCAGTAGTTTGTATCAGCACCTCAGTGGAATGCTTTCCAGAAGTTAGAGGTGATGTGAAGATATATGTATGATTCTTAGGCTTTGTTTTGTTTTGTTTGCGGGTGTAATGGGGATCAAACTCAGGACCTTACACTTGTGAGGCAGGCGCGGTGCCACTGAGCGAAATTCCCGGTTATTTAGATTTTTTGATTGGTTTTCTTCAGATAAAAATGTTCTAATAGGAGCAGTAGAAAACAAAAAAGATTCCAATATTGAAGTCAAGAAAAATGGAGGCAAAATTGGCAAACTGAGTGCGATGACAAAAAAGCTAAAACTTAAAGAAAGTACCAGATCATTTTTGGTAAGAAGGACCATTTTGCTTATTTTATTTAATAAGAGAAAGCAGTAAGAACATGTTCTTGTATGAGGAATAGAAAATTGAGCCAGTTCTTGCTTATTGGGACTTTTTCGTTTTTGTAGTATACAATTCAGCATTAAATGGTAAGAGAAAAATGATAATTTTCTCACACAGAAGTATATCTTAAATAATTTTGCTCTATGTAAATTATATCTCCATAATTTTAACTTTAAAGAGAGAAGAACATTAATTACTTTGGCTTTATTTTTCTGTGAGTTTCATCATGTGATATAACACAATTATTTAACATACAGAAGAGAATGTAAAATGTGAAAAATATTTGTTCAAGTAACTTAATTTATATAATGATAAGCAGCTTGTCATTATTTTAATGATAATGTGTTCATATCATGGTACACAATATTTAATTCAACAAAAACTGTAGGGACATATAAAAAGTTTTTTCTATCAAAACTATACATAAGCTTAGATATTACTTATAATTACATTTATCACAGAATAAAAAATCAACACACAATAAAAGTGCAGTGGCATTAACACATTCAAATATTTCTGGATAATGATATGACTGCAAGTTCTCCATTATTCGTATTACTTTTCCTAAACATTTATGAATTATTTCCTTCTATGTTTAAGGAATTATTTCCTTCTAAATGTTTAAAAATATTATGTTTTCAGAATTGGAAACTATTAAAAACGTAACTCCTGTATTTCAGATTATCTGTGCTTATTATAGAAATAATAAATAGAAACTTCAATTGCGAGGCTAGAAATAAAATGAGTCATAATGTATTTATTTAAATTTTTAGTAATGAAAGTACATTACCAGAAATACATGGTAAAATAACTAATGTGTACAGTACCTTCATTAGCACTATTTTTCCTGATTTTTAAGAAGCCAGCTGTATTAGTTTGCTTTACCATTGCTAGGACACAATAATCAGAATCCAAAAATTGAAAGAGAGCTTTATAAAGGAGATTTACATAAGGTACACTGGCTCCAAGGCAGAAATATTATGGTGCATTGACATTGCAAGACAAAGATACTTAGTTCACGGTGGCCAGAAAGCAAAACAGAGGAAGAATTCCAGAGAGAAAGGGTCATTAACAGACTTAGATTCCAAAGGCACCTCCAAGACCCACCCAGACACACCGAGAGTGCTCCATCGATCTTCAAAGTCGATCTCACAACCAATACATTGACATAGCATCTGAACTGTCACACCAGTGTAACTTTTAACTCTAAGAAATCCTCCAGTAGGTTACGCTAGGGGGCCAGAGGACGTTTATCTTTTCATCATTATTTTATCTCAAAATAATTTTCTCTTTATGCATAATTCAAAACTTTGCTTAATCAATACTGACATTTACGTTGTTTTTTCTCAGTTAAACATGGACTCTGTTTACCTTAGTATGGATACCAATTCTGGTAGGAAAAAATGTCTTTGTCGCATAGTTCAACTGTGGAATAAAAGGCCCCATATTTAAACAGATTTTGCTACATCATATATCCCATTTTATTTAAAGAGGTAAAACTGTTCTTTAAATCTTCTAGCATTATAATTGAAGTGTTTTTTACTTTCTTTAATCAATTATTTGGTAATAAAATCCTATACCTGGTTCCATTTCCTTGCTCCCACATTTCTGCTTCCTATCTATTACAAATAATCAGAAAATTGGTCAAGTGTATTTTTTGGATTGTTTGTTTGGTTGGTTTTTTGAGACAGGGTCTCACTATGTAGTTGAGACTGAGCTGGAACTCACTACGTAGCCCAGGCTGGTCTCGAACTTGCAGCTATCCTTTTGCCCGAGTGCTGGGATTACAGGCGTGAGCCACCACGCCCGGCTTGGTCAAGTGTTTTTTTGATTCCTTATGTGCTTATCAGAGTTGAGTGGAAAACTTTTTAGGTCTTTGGAATTGATCATCTTCAAATACAATTTTCTACAACACTTACAGAAATGGAATAATGCTAAAAGCAGCAACAAAATCATTTGATATTTAATTATAAAAGCTTTGTAACTTTGATATCTTGTATTTGTTCTGAGATTTAAAATGTTCTCTGCTGGATAGCACTGACTTCCTTTATATAATAAAATTTATATAATAAAATTTGTTGGGACAAAATTCACTAAATATTAATTATTTGATAAGAACATTCTGTGCTCTTTCAACACCATATTAATGAAAATGTAATTACTATTTTGGTGAATAAAAGCTTCTTTTTGTGTCTGAACATTGACTCTGAGTAGTGTTATGTCATTCTTCTTTGTGTCATCTAGCAGTTGCTGGATTAATTTCCTGTGGTCCCTTACTATTTTTAAGAATTTTTTCTTTTCCTGGCCCCTAAGTGCATTCCTGTCTTCTGTATCTGATATTCTTTCTTTGCATTGGCTGATATTGCTGCATAAACTTTCAATGGAGTTTTTAATCTCTTAGAAATCTGTTTTATGGATTCCATTTGTTTCCTAGGTTGGGATGCCATCATGTTCCTCAGCTCCTCTACATTTTTTTTATGTTTTCTCTAGATTTATTAATCATATCTTTCACTATGGGCACAATCTCTGCTGTTAACTGCGAGATTATTTCTGATTTCATATTTTCTAGATCCTCTTTACTTTTATTTATTTATTGCCAGTTCAGGGAGTCCAGGTGGTTGAGTATCAGATTGTTCCATCTTGTTTCCTTTTGGTGTTGCCTTAGGTGATCTGGAAGTCTGGTTTTGTGATTTGTTTACATGTCTTCTCATTTCATCAGACAAAGCCTGCTTCACCTTTGTTAAGGGAACTGTTTCCTCTCCCAGTGGTCTTCAGTTCTCAGCAAGACACTCAGAGCCCTTCTCTCTGCTGCTCACCACTGTACTAATTCCTGGGTTCAGAATGGTGGTCTCCTGGATCCCTGTGCTGCTCTGTTGTTTAGGCTGGGTTCTGGCTGGGGCCTATCATACTTAGGATGGAACCTGGGCATGCCTCTCAATGGAGCCTGCCCTCTTATTAGCTATTGTCTGGGAGGACCTTTGTGTGGGGGCTGTGAACCCTAGTCCCTGGTGTCTGTATGGGCTTCAGGCCGGGTTCTTCATGCACTTATCAGTGGTATCTGGCTGTTGCTTGTGTGCCTGTGCAGCTTTTTCCCAGGCAGGCTTCTTTTGCTGGGCCCATGGGTTCAAGCTACTGGATTCAGGGAAGAGTCCAGGCTAAGACCTGCCAACAAGCTCTACTCTAGTCTATACAGGCTTCTCTTCTCTTTCAAAATTTTATAGGTCAAGAATTTATACATGCTTCCTCTGTGGTGAAATTTAAATTATTTATAAAGATTCAGATGTTCTGTTTTTCTTGATTCTCAGTGTAGAGCTGGTTAAAGTGGGCAACTGCATACCACACCTTGAATTTTGAGTTGCCTGAAAATTTCCACTGCAAAAATTATAAATCAGCTTCCCTCTATCTCATTCTTTTGCAGAGTCACTTAACAGGAGGAAAATGAAGACATTATTATTTTATTTATGCCATAAAATAACACATTCTTGATTCCATCTGCCAATCACATGCTTTTTTTTCCAACTGAAATCTCCTTAATCTGGCCTTATGATCTGAATTTCCTTCCTTAATTTAGTCTTCTGCACTCTGGCCAGAATTTCCCATCAACATGGTCTTACAGTATTCTAGAACTTCTCTAGCCAGTATCTTTTAAACTTTCTCAATCCCGCTACAAGCCAGTTTCAAGAACTTCTAAGCCACATGATCATGTAACTGAGCAACAGCTCCACTTTCAGCATTAAGATTTCATTTAGTAATTTTCATCTTCACCAAAACACAATATGCAACACCTAAAAATTATAGAAGAACAGATTTCTTGTGACTCAGTTTCAGAGATTTTAATCCTTTGTTGTGAGCTTGCTCATATGTAAAAATGGCAAGGTAGAAGTGCTCATATCATGGAAAACAGAAAGCAGAGAGGAAAGTGAAGGGATGGGGAGGTTGACGTGTTCTTTAAGGTCAAGTCCCTCTTTCCCAACTCACCCATGTATCTGCACAGTGCCCAAATGATCCAAACACCTACCTAAAGCTGTACCCGTGAACACAGGAGGATTGTGGGTATGTTCTAGATTGAAACAAAAATATGCACTCACAAAAACAATTTCCAAAACCAATGCCAATTGACCTTTTCCTATATTTTCTTCTAGAAGTTTGGTAGTTTCAAGACATAATTCATTAATCCATTTTAAATTAATTTGTGTGTAAAGTGTAGGAATCTTTTGAAGGTTGTTTTTGGAAGAGACTATCATTTGTACATTTTGTGCTCTTGTCCACTTTAGTTAAGCATGAGTATATTACCTTATTTCTGAGCTCTGTAATTCTTTCTTTTTTCTTTTTCATTAATTTTACCATACATTTTAGGTATACCATATCTTGACACTCATTCCTGGGAGTTTGTACCTTTATGTGATATATCTTGGTTCTTATATTTTCCCCATTCCCCTTCCCTCCCTTAAATCCCTCCACTCTTTCCTATTTGCCAAGACTTTGTTTCCTTTTATTTCCTTTTCTCATATTTATTCATTTTCCTTCTTTCATTTCCCTTAACCCTTTGGACCTTTTCTTCCTATTTCACATTGTCTGTTATACAATTTGATCCTTATTTACACTTTCAGTTTCTCAAACCAGAGAAACTATTTTGTTTTTACACATGTGTTCTATTTATTTCACTTAACAGTATGGCCTCAATATGAATACATTTAACTATAAATGTCTCTAGTTTCTCATTCTTTTTCTTTTTTTCTTTTTCTTTTTTGTTTTATTTATTTATTTATTTATTTATATAATAGGGATAAGTTTAGGGTTTGTGTTTGGTAGTAAGTTTGGGGATAGGGGCTCAGTTATTGTTATTATGGTTAGCTTTCAGTTGGGTTAGTTCTAGTGCTAATTTTAAGGATAGGGTTAGGGTTAAGTTTAGTAGCAGGGTTAGGTTCATCATTTGGATTTCATTCAGGTTTATATTTTTATTTATATTTATTTATTTATTTATTTATTTATTTATTTATTTATTTATTTATTGGTACCGGGGATTGAACTCTGGTTCTTGCATTTGCAAGATAGGCCACTGAACCACTGATCTAAATCCCCGACCCTCTAGTTTCTCATTCTTTATGGCTTAGTAGTACTCAATTAAAAAAAAAAATTCTTCATCCATTCTCCAGTTGATGGGCAATTGAGATATTTCCACTTTTTAGCTATCACAAATTGTGCTATTTGTCTATATGTCTATTATTATACAAATACTATACTATTTCAAATGTAACAACTTTGTAAAATAGGTCAAATCTGGGAATTATGAGATCTCCAATTTTGTTCTTCTTTCTCAAGATTGTTTTGGTTATTTCAAATGTTTTGTGTTTTCATACCAAATTTGGAAAATGTTTGTTTTATTTAAACTTGTGAAAATTTTTATATGAAACTGTAGTTTGCTTTTAGTAAGATGAGCATTTAAAACATTCTTTCTATTTATAATATAAAAAACTTTTTCAGTTATATGCATTTTATAATATTTGTTTGATTTAGCACTTTGTCTAGATTTGCCTATCTCTGTTTAAATGTATTTCTATTTCATTCTTGATGCATTTGCAAGTAGCATTGTTTCTTTAGTTATTTTTTCAACATAATTTGTCAGAATATGAAAATATAACCAATATTTTTCATGTGGATTTTTGTTTTCTGAAAATTCACTGCATTTATTTATTAGAGCTAAAGGGTTTATTTTTTTGTTGTTGTTGTTACTTTTTTTCTTTTTTGCTTTATTGGGTGGCAGTCTATAGAATATTTTACTTATAAGAAATTGTCTGCAGCCTGCCTCACAAGCACAAGATCCCAAGTTCAATCCCCCAGTACCAAAAACAACAACAACAACAAAACAAAACAAAACAAAGAACAAACAAAACAAAACAAAGCAAAGCAAAACAAAAAACTTGGGAAAGAAAAAAAAATTGTCATATAGAAATATAATTTATTTCTTTGCTTTCGATTTAAATGGTTGGTAATTAATTGTGTTCTTTGGTGGTGTTCTGTTTCCAGGATTATTTATGGTCTTTGTCCTCCTGCATACTCCTTCATAGTTTTCATTCTCCTGTATGTGTCATAAAGAAGTAGGCTCATTTTCTAGTCTTTACAGATTGGTGTTTCCAAGAAAAGCCCTTGTCATTCAGCTCATTTAGCCGTTCTAGTAAGGTCAACTGGTGAATTCCTCATGCGGGCTTCTGCTGAGGTCCCCTGAAGGTCTTTCTGTCTACCTGAGACCATGTGAGTTGGCCTAGGGATTATGAATGTGAAGGAAGTCTTGGTATTTAGGGCTCTGGGTCTGAGCTGGAGCCAGGGTCTGTGGGAACTTATCTGGGTCCAGGGGTCACAAGAGCTGATCTAACATAGATAGGCTTAGAGACTGAAGCCACAGGAACTGTCATGTACATCGGGCCACAGAAGCCTACTGGAAATTCTAGCCTTGCTAGTGTGCCTGATTTACTGTCAACAGCAAACCTTTCTTCAGTATCCTTCCCCCACATGGCCATTACTTCTCTTCATCCTGTTTTGTTTGGGTTTGTGGGAGAGGTGATGTAAATAAAATAATACCGTAGGAAGTTGCTCTCTTTAGTGTATCATTCCTTATTTCTGTAAATTTTCATTATAATATTTCATTTTGATTTCTCAGCTCCTATGAAGGTATTTTCATTGTCCAACACTATTATTTCTATGAGGGCATGAATGCTGAAATCCCCATTTTTACCATCTTGCATTCAATGCTCTGAATTTTAAATTAAGTGATATCTACTTAAATGAAGGCTTTTATTTATTTTATTATTATTATTATTATTAAAATATTGTACATGTCAAATTTAAGACATGGCTTAAGTAATATTAGATTTAAAATGTGGTTTTTTTGTGGCACTTGGAATCAAAGCATGTTTTAGTAAATACATTCTCTAAAGCATAAGACAACGCATTTATTAAGATCATGAGTAAACCAAGCCATGTGAAAAATAAAGCTACAAAATAATGCAGTCAAGTTGCATATTATACAAGATTATAAAGACTTGTGCAAGATTTTGTTGCCTGCTACTCATTTAAAGAATCATGAAGTTGAGTATGACCTGTGTGGTTCTGATTTTTGTGGAATTTTATAGAAATAATAACAAAAAGTGTGTGTATGAGAGTGTATGGGTGAGTGTGTATGCACAACAATCCTCAAGCTTTATCATATCAGAATCAAACAGCTCAGTCAGCAATCTCTAGTCATCTATGCAAATAACTAAAGGTATGAACAGGATCTGTGCCTTGTGGTTTCAATCAAAGTAAAGCTTTGGCCTTTCAGTGAGTTAAGCAAATGATGCCATGGTCAGAGAAACAGATAGCTAAGGTCATAATTAATAACAAGACACAGATAGGGAGATAAATGGATACCCAGACAATGGAGAGGGAAGAGAATGAAAGAGTATGATGTTGAAGTGTCTTACATCATAAACAGTAGTCACATGAAATTTTTAAAATTTCAATGAACTAAAATCATTTTTTAATCCAGCTTAATAAACTTTCTAGCTACATTTCAAGGACTCAATAGTCAGATTTGTCTAGTTGCTCCCAGATTGAATGGTGCATATGAATACATACCCATTGTTGTAGGCAATTCTGGTGCGAAGGATTCATGAAGAAAGACAAGGAGAAAGCCAAGAGAAGGTAATTAGAGGCTTAAATTGAATAAGAGACATATAGATATGGAAACATAGAGACAGAGGAAAAATATAAAAACACTTCAGAGTTTATTTTATACTGTGAAGGAAAAACTAATGATGAGCCAATGAAATATAAGAAAAGCAGATGCAAAAAATTATGGAACTCAAAAATAACAAGTGCCTTATGATTTACTTTTTACAAAGTCTATTATAAACACCCCATGAGGAAAGGAATCTTTATGTACTTCAAGCATGTCAAAAGTAGCAATAGATAAAAAACCTGTTAACCTAGCAATCAAAATATTCACTCTTTAAGAAACTAATAATGAAAAAGAGAGCTCAAGAAATTATTATATAAATCTAGTTTTTAACACTTTCCAGTTAACTTTGTAAAAGAACATATGATTTTCAAAGTTCAAATCTGCTTACCCTTCCTCTCTTGATTTATAAATGACATAGAATCACTGCTGTGATAGGACAAAAAGTAATTGGTGATTTGGAAGAAGAGAGAGAAAATGAAAAAAATCATGGCAGAGATTAAAATAGATAATTTTTTACAAACTTTTCACCTTTTGTGGAAAAATAGAATATGACTGATGTATAAAACAAGTTATTTTAAGCAAAAAATCAAAAAGACATGTAATGCAGAAATGAAAGGCAATCAATCATTTGAATGTTATATAGGAAAAATGCAAATTTGGAGGAAGAGGAATTTAGCTAAATATATGTATAAAACAAGTTATTTTAAGCAAAAAATCAAATATGAAGACATGTAATGCAGAAATGAAAGGTAATCAATCATTTGAATGTTATATAGGAAAAATGCAAATTTGGAGGAAGAGGAATTTAGCTAAATTCCTAATTGGAAAATTCATTAGGGCTGGGGATTTAGTTCAGTGGTTCCTCTGTCTGCTTCACAAACACAAGGTCCTGACTTTGATCCCCTGTTCCAAAAAATATTATCACATAAGATATTTTTAATATTGAATAAGAAAAATGGAGACCTCAACTTTTAGATAATATGTCACTTATTTAATTTCAGTCACAAATTTGCAACTGGCATGAATCTATGTAGTATAAATTTGCACTTTAAGGAATATTAAGTAACAACTAATAATAGATTTTTATTTTCATGTAATTAATAGACCTTTAATCTCAAAGGAAGAATTTAACTTACCTATATGTTCTCCACTGATTTCTCACTGATGATTGTTTTTCTCTACTTGAAAATTTCTTGAAAGTGGTATTACATAAGACATATAATTTTTCTCATAATGAAGAATGAAAATACCATGTTTCTTTAAAGGGTAAATAGTGTAGATTCTCTGTGAATGTCCAATGTAGTGCAATCTATGAATGAATGGAGGTAACGAGTCCTTGTTAGCCATTAACTTTTTGTTAACCTCGGTTTTCCCTTTTCTTGTCATCTACATTAGATGTCAATTTTTTCTCCAAGTGTATTTCCTGATTAGAATAAACATCTGAGTACTGGTGCATACCTGAACTTTCCTCTACATTTTTCTGCTTTTGCTAATGAATTTCAAATTTATCATGTCATCTTTTGCCTATTCATCTTCTCTTTTTGTCCTTTTCTATTAACAATTCCTGTTCCCCAGTCATTTCCCTAAATATAATTAACGCCACTCACGTCTTTAAACATCCCTGATCATGCAAGAGAAGAGAGTTAAATTGAAAGTGTAATTTGGATGCAATACTGGAAGCTTGGTGTCTTATGTGGTGGTGATAAGGTGGTGAAATCAAGAGGTGTGACGTATTGGAAGGTCATTGAGCATGATCCTTGGATGGAATTGACACAAGTCTCATGTGCTTGGAGAGGTCATGAAGCAACAATTTGTTCATGGGATGCCGAGCATCACCCCTAAAACCTCATTCATGCACACCTCACTCTTCCTTGCAAAGTATGTGAAGAAATATTCATTTTCATAGGCTGTGTCTGATTCTTACATCTGGGTTTTTATCACTGAACAAGAGAGAATGTGATCCTTTTCTAACGAGGAAGGTCCCATAATTAACCATACAGTTATAATAAAAATGAAATTTCCAGAGAAATGTATGCAAGGTTAATTTTCCTAAAATAAAAGATTGAGAGTTACATAATGTAAAAATAAGTAGATTTTTTACCATAAGTAGATTTTTAAAATCATCCTAAGATTCTTTCCTGTGTTTCTTTGTATCTTTTTAGTAGAATATTATATTAATGGTTGACTATCTATTCAGTGTTTTAAATTTTATTCATTGAGTATGTTAACACTAAAATTATTTATTTTCTGAGAATTCTCAGATAAATAAAAAAATAAATAAGTTAAAAGAAAAGTTATTTTTCCAAAGTTTACATGTTTAACATTGTTTGGACAAGTTATGATAGTTTTCTTTGAGAATAAATGAAGATACATGTGTGGCTATATGTATATAATTGTATTCTGTGCAGTGTTTGGATGTTGCTTCTCAGTTTTAGACATAAAACAAACAGCCCATAGGATGGGATAAAAAAGATTTTATCATCTATCTTAATATGGGTTTTAGTTCTCAGTTTTAGTTCCTTTGTCTTAAATATTGAATTATTTACTTTAGTAATTCCAAAGTATATCTTCATAATATAGTTTCTTTTGACTTCATTAAAGCAACAAGTTGCTGATTAATGAAATATTATGAATTCCTTAAAATATACATAAACTATGCTTGTGCTGTACCTGAGTTACAAAACAAAATTAAGCATGTACAAATATTGATTGAGTCATAAAACAGAAGCATAAATTACTTGAAATTTTAACTTGTCCTGTCTTATACAATAAATCTATACCATAGCATTGATAGATAATAATATTTATTTTTCTGGCATATACTTATTATATCAAATTTTTTCCATTTGGGGTTTCTTAAATTCGTATTTTTTTATTAACTGCATTTCTGATGATCTTTATCTCTTCTCTTATATGCAAGATAGGGCACTTGCTCAATGCTTCCTTTCCTCCCTGATGAAATTGCTGGCATTTATTTTTGTAGAAATCATTGTTGGAAATATTATCAGTGTATTTGTTTCACTGTTTTCATTTGGTCTTTCTTTTTCATACTTTACAAAAAAGATAATGTTTACCCATCATTTCTTGCTTGAAGTGGGACAAAAATTTCCTGGTTAAATACCAAATATTGTATTTGATTTTTCTCTGGAATCCCTTTGAACAGTACAATCTATTAATTTTCAACATTTCCCCCCACACAAGAATTTGTTTTACCACTATAAAACAAAACATTTCAATTGTGTTGAATAAAGGAAAGCTAACATCCCATTTCTGTATATAATAGTGACAGAATACTTATACATAATTTCTTTTCAATTAGACTTTCAACAAATCCCCTGCTTTTAAGGTCAACTTTCTTCACCGATAACTAACCAACTAGCTAACTGCCACCAATGACTATGCTTTTTTAAAGGCACTATGGGGGTATATTAATTTCTACTTGAACTTTCTAGCTGATGAATTAAAACTCTGTCTTCCCCATTATAGTGAATTTAATACAGACATACTCTGATCTTAGTAATCTATTTAAATACAAGGTTTTTTTTTTGCATGTGTTCAAATGTGTGTAATTTTCTGTCACCCTAGGATCTCACGCTCTTGTGGTTTGCTTTGAGGTTTAAGCCCAGTATCTCAAATTCTCCTGGAGCTTCTGTCTGATGACTTTCATGCATCATGATTTTTATAATTTTTTTTTATTTTGACCTTGTGAGCTCATTTCAATTTGGCCTTCTTTGATGTTTACCCCTTATAAATCCTACATGGTTTAATGTGTCCCTCCAGAAAAATTTTGCATTTGATTTTAGAACCCCCCAAGATTTTCATCACACCAGGATTATTTTTTAATTGTTATTTTCTCAGCTTGTGACATCCCACATTATGAGCATAGTATAATTTCAGGTTCAAACACCTCAAGGTAGTGGGGCTTTTGATTTCTTGTGACATTTTTCTCCATTCATGGAACCATGGTAATGCTAAACTTGATTTGTCTAGTGACACATTTAATTAATTCCTTTAGTACCAATTCTACCAGCTTTTTGTGCTACTTACATTTTAGGATTTTCATAGACCTAAAATCCAATACTTCGAGCATCATTTTTCAATATCTTCAAATTCTTTCTCCTGTATCATCTTATTTCCCAGCATACGCTTCAGTTATGGCATCTAGAATGTCCTCCTGCTCCTCCTTACTATTTATTTGCAACTGATTGCACTGCTCTTTGAAATCATATTTTTAGTAAAAATACAGCATTTTTAACAGAAAAATTTTGAAATAATATAATTTTTTACAAAAGTCTACCGCACATGTCCAAGAGTTGCTATAAAGATAATACCATGCACTTTTTTTTCTCAACAGTGGTGTTTGCTCACTGAAAAAAAAAAGTGTCTTACAAAACAGGAGCTTGGTTGTGCATTTCTGTACTCTTCTTCTCTTTCTTTCTCTTCTCCATATATACACACCAGTGTTACCATGAGTTCATGCGCCAGTCAATCTGAAAGAATTATTCTTGTGCTGGGTGCTGGTGTGCTACCCTGGGGAAATTTTTTCTGAATCCTAGAATGAATGTGCCTTGCATTTTTCTGTCTTCTAAGCTGATTTCCAGGTGGAAATTTTCTTAAGTGTCTTACATTATTATTTTCTTGATAGTGTACTCCTCCTGTGCCCTTAAACAAATTATCTATAGTGAAAAGAAAATAGTGGCTGGATATTCTGATTTCGAAGACCTATTTAGAGGTTCAGTATTAGGGGTCTGATTGATTTGTGACGCTGTCTGCAGGTGATGGCAAGGATGGTTCCGAGTGACACCTCGAAAGCAACTCAAGAAGCTAAAAGTGACATCCATGGCAGGCCTGTGTTTCACAGCAGGGGAAATTTTGTGCTCAGCTTTGCTCTATTGACCTTTTGTTCAGTTTTTCTTCTCCTGCCATAAACCATGTGTCAGAAATAGACTCTGGCTTTCTCAAATGTACAAGTTTCTACCACCACTTTCCTGACAATACGTGAGAGGACTGCCAAGAGAGAGCCTTGACTTTGGGATATCCTGATTCCTAACAGAAAACATCATAATATTAAGGGATTTGATCCAACTATGTTATAAAACATTTCAATTTATCAACTGTGTTCAAATAAATATGCATACCATATATCATAGAAGCATACATAATGTACACAGACATATACATATATAAAATAAATATTTAAATATATATGTATATATGAGGATGCGTGTACATATCCGCAAATACAATGTTTTGTGTATGTGTGTCTACATTTACTGCAGTGTTGGACTCATCTGATTCCATAGTTTTAAATATCAACCCCACCGTAATATTTTAAAATTTAATTTGTTAGTTCCACTTCCTCTTCTAAACAACAATCACAACCCAGCTAAAACAATGGGCTACTTAATATATATATATGTCAAATCGTCCAATTCCTTTACGTTAAAAATCTCAAGCTTTTAACAATTGTGTGGTTTTCTTTATTCCCATTTTTCAAAAATCTCAGATGTTCACGTTCCTCATTATCCTATTCTATTGCTTAAGTAAAATCTTGAAGTTATTCTTAAATATTATCTTTACCTTGTGGTCCACATCTAATATGCCACAGTTTCCCATTGCTGTTGTTTCAAAACTCAAACTTCCCAATACTCCCAGTACTAAAGGCATTCATTGCCTCTCATTCAAATTATTGTAATAGCTCCATTAAATGTGTTTTATTTAACCATTTTATATTTTCCTCTTATAGATTTCTATCAATAGTGTAGTCATAATAAGTGTTTGACATTAATTCGATGATACCTTAATCTACTAAAAAAAAATCTATGACCCTCATTTTGGCCAATGTGAAATCATAGTTGAGCACATCCCTATTGTGCTAACACTACTCTTAGAGCAATTTCATGAACAGATAACCCACAGAAAACATCATTTTCATGCTTCAGATGACCATGTTCGTAGCAGCACTACAGGGTGTGAACACAGTAATTTTCCAGTCTCTGTGCTGTTATCCATGATAATGTGTATTATCTTAGTAGCCACAGACCTGAAATACAGCATGCTTAGCACGTCTTCCCCCTAACTCCCAGTGGTTTCTTTCCTTCATCTCTTTTAGTCTCAGCCCTTCTGCCCTGGCTGTTCACATCTTTTGGGATGCTCTTCTACCAGAAATTCATTTGACTCACCCATTGCATTCCGTTGAGCTCAACTTTTGTCTTCTCAATGAGAGATGACTTGACTTCATTCAAAGATTCAACAACTTTCTGAGCATGAATATAATTTAGATTTACTTTGTACAGATCAGTGATTACATATTAATGTATTCTCGTTTATTTCCAAAATAATTACACATACTTTAGTGTGATATCAAATAGAACAAAGGTAAGGAGGAAAAATACACTTAGTAATTAAAAAACAAAATAATAAGGTAAATTTTAACAGTAGCCCTTTCAGTGTTAGCAGCATTAATTCATTCATGAGAGCACTACTCTCATAAATTAAACCCCTTACAAGACTCCCTTCTTTATATCACAATATTGATAATTAATCTCAACAGTTTTGGGAGGGACATACAAATCATAGCACTGAGCTTCATCATAATCACTTATTTTTCATCTGAAATCAGTCTTAGAAAATTTATATTAGTCAAGACAACTTTTTGTAAAATTGAAATGCATTTTTATTTATCAGAATTGAGAACTGTTAGTATCTATTCCACAATAAACTCCAATAAAATTTATAAATTTTATAAAATTTATATATAATCTAAAAGTCATTAGTATAATGAAATTTACCTTACTTACTTTACTATGTCATAAAAATATGATCTTTGCTCATTAGAAAAAATGTGTATAGTTTACATCTTGTTAAAACATATTTTTACACTTGTAAATGATCAAAATGTTGAAATTGTTCTTTGCAATAATTATAAAAATGAATAGAGAAATAATTGTTAGTATTTTTAAAGCCTAGTGCTGAGATAAAGAATGAGATAAAAAATGATAGATGAATTTACAGGGAATTATATTCTGAATTATATTATATTATATACTAAATTTGGAGGGTGCACATTGCATTTGGTAAGAGTTCCATAGTCCAACAAGTACATAAATAAATCTCGACACATATGAGTTTATTAAAGTCCCTTACTTGGATATTTCCTTCCTCTTTTGTCTAGAAGAAATTACATCTGTATGTTCTTTGTTCACTGTCTTGCCATCCAGGAAGTGACTTGTCAAATTCTAAATCTATGTCAATAGTTCAATATACAGTAGCAAAATATTAAATATTATGTCGATGATTTCCCAATCTTGATGTGATTCAACATTTAAAGACTATTAAATGTTGCTTTTCTATTCCATTTCATTCCTTTTCTATGATTAGATATCTATGACAGGACAATGAGACACTAAAATATTATACATTAAAGATACAAATTCACTTAAATACACTGCTCCTTTCTTACAGTTATTAGAAAGACAAAGAGACAGAAATCAATCTCATAAAGTTTAATACTGTAATTGTTGTACAGATAAATCAGTGTTCTTTAAGCAAAAGAAAGCTCATTGTAGAGCACATATTTTTATGAAATTCATTTCCACTGTCACTTATTAGTCTTATTGCTTTTGCCCCAAAATTGACCTATACTTTACTCTCTGACTATAAAATATATGTCTATCAATACTTATATTATTCTTCTAGCTTTAAAATCAAATACATGTAAATTTCCTGCCACATTTTCTATGTTTCTATATTTATCTCTTTCTCCTTATTTCCTTCTGCTTAACACTCTCTTCCCTGCTTTCATATTTTATTTTACACATTGATAGAAATTATAGTCAGCTTGACTATAATACAGAAGCTGTATTAATAAAGATTAACGTGCCATTCAAAATCATTTCATAAAACCACAACCTTTGGACATATGCCTCCCAAATTTATCAATGACACATTAAATAAAAAAGTTGCTGGGGAGTGGTTCTACATATTTTAAATGACTATGAAATACATATGTAATACAAAAAATGAAGTTGGTGTCCTATCATTGGGCTGAGAGTGTGGCAGTGGTCAGGTTGGAAACTGGTCTCAACCTTGCAGGTCCTGGCTATGGTGACCAGGGCCAGAGCCAGTTGTAGCAGCTTTGGATCTTCCAAGGGTGTGAGTCATTAGGCTAGTGGCTGTGACAGGGTTTCTCAGGGCTCTCTGGGATTCACTCTGTGCTCATATCACCAAAGACATTAGTGTATACATTTTAATTCCCTGAAATCTAACTACTTAGATTCTGTTTCTGGGATCCTTACCCTTACTTAACATGGGTAACATGGGTAACCTTAACATCCTTTCCCTTAACATGAACTCAGGAGTAGCTATTTAATTTAATTTGTCACAGTCCCATGTTTAGCATCTTTGATGAACTTCATATATTCTAAGAAGCTGTATTATATGTTTGCAGCTGGATCTCTGCCTGATGAAATAAATTAGGGGAAAGTTCGAGCTTACTAAATTTGCAATCTCCTTAATTTAATGAGTTAGTCATATTAAATTCAGACTTGGCATCTTGAATTTTATATTCTTTTAGGCTTCATATTGCAGAAGCGCAGTTGAAAGCCAGGTACTGAAACTAAATGAGAGAAGATTTATGCACCATAACACCAAGACCTTGTTCATAATTTTATGGGCTTCTATAAGCTCAATCCTGCATCAGAATTTGCCTTAGACCCTAAGTTAATTGTGTATAGCCACATCCATATAGTAAAATATTTCCACCACTGTGAGAAGAATTTGAGATTTGTATCTCAATTTACAATCTGGAAGCATTCAGAACTAGAAACTTCTTCAGTTACTAAATAAATGGGGAAAGTAGTGGATTAAAATAGGATGTATTTTTCTTTCAATTTTAATATTATTACTAAATTTTGCTGTGTGCTCCAAAGACTAATTGCTGGTTAGGTACATTTTGGTTGGTTGCTAGTTGGTACATTTTTTGGAAGGTGATTTGATGCTAGAAGTTCTAATATCACTAGTACCTTAAACCATGAAGGCACACATAATTTGATGGACTTATATGGACATATGGAACTTTAAAACGTGGAGTTCACCTGGGAATAACAGGTCACTGTTTTTGTGGCTTCAAAAACTATACCAAGTTCCTGTTCCTTTCTCTTCTCCCCATATCTTCCTCTCTCCTTAGCTGTTGTGATGTGAGTAGCTTTCCTTCTTCACACCCTACCATCATTTTCATCTACCTCATAGCAGAACCAGAAACAATGGAACAAGAAACCATGGACTAAAACATCTGAAATTCTAACAAAAAATTAATACTTCCTTTTCTAAGGTTTCCCCCTTGGGTATTTTGTTACAATGATGAAACTGAAACTAATTTACTCTTGTGTTTTTCTTCAATTCAAGCATGCACCCCCATTCAGTAAGCCAAATTATGGAACTCAACTAAGTATCAATGAATATATAAATATGTAAAGTACACATAAACATATGAATAATATTTGCATAGTGAAAATATAAACTATTTTATGATTCATAACAACATCAATGGATATAGAAGATTTTTTTTTTAGGTGAAATAAGTAAAATACAAAGAAGCAAGTACTGTGTATAATTACCCTTGGGTGGAGCCTAAATAAATTGGTCACATAAAGTAGAGCTTAGAGTGATGGTTGCCAGAATTTGGGAGGATTGAAGACAGGTAGGAATAAGGCTTTGTTGGTTAAACAATACATAATTAGTTATATAGGGAGACTGAATTTCAAGAGCCCTATTATAATGTAGGATGATTATCTTTAATAATGCTATATTTCATCCTTGAAAAATGTTAAGATAATGGATGTTATATGTTTTCATGAAAAAATAACTATAGAAAGTAACTTGTTTATTTGATAGTTTTAACCATTGTTTGATTATATATCTATACATATATATATTTATATTATAATTTATATTATATATATTTTAAAGATAATTGTGTGCACAATAAAAATATAAAATACTATTTATTAATTTAAAAACAATATAGAAAAGTAATATTTTAAACTGTCTGGATCATTAAATGCACAGAAAATATTAAAAATATGGTAGACATTTCTTCCTTTTATAAAACTTATTTTAATCTGAGCCCTCTTGAAATAGGCTGGACAATTGCTTTCTAAGTTTTAGAGAAAAAAATATACAATTCACAGGTTTTAAATTACATGTTGCATTGAGATGATAAAATCTAGTCTGTCATCCAACTCAGATTGTGAATCATGCTTTTGTTCTGTGTATCCCTGCTGTACACAGCACTTACCAGTTGTTCAGGAGCAATCTTAGCTATCCTATCAACTTTTGCAGAATTGATGTATTTCTACTCGAGCAACCTTATTTTACTTAGTGTTGGCCCACAAAATACAAGAGTAAGACTATGCAAAACAGAAGCTGAAAGCTGTTTTCTTTATGTCATGTCACATTATTACAAGAAGATAGGTGAATACAATATTTGGAGAGACAGAGAAACTATATTCACATAACTTTATTTAAGTATATTGATTAATACTTCTATTTTAATTTTTAGTTATATTTGTTACTCTGTTACAAAGCCTAATTTACGGATTAAAATTTATTTTATGCATGCTATGTATGTATATATGTAATTCTAAAAAATGCATTTATTTAATTTACTTGTATTTTTAAGTATCCATTTAGGACATTTAATATACAGCATCTCCATGAATAACAGAGAACCGATGAGAGGGGTCATCATAGACAATTTCACAGTTGTTTTCTAGATACATTGTTTTGAAAGAGAAATGGAGTGGTGATAAATTCACACAAGTACTATTGTCATTGCTTTTGGAAAAATATATTTTTGCTACTAGTTCTTATCACCAGGGAAGACAAAACTGATCTTTGCAATAGAAAAGCAAGATACAAGTTTATTAATTTGCTTTAGCAGTGAGACCACATTTGGACAGCAGCTGTAAGAAAATTCACTACCCAATTAAACTCATGATTATTTACTGTCATTCTCCAACTCCCATCTGTCTATTGAGTCAAATGAAGTGGATAATTAAATAAGGTTGTGTTATCCAACATCATTTTTATGTATTTCAAGGTTTTAATGTGGATGCCTTTATGTTTTCAAAACAAATGAAGTATTTATAATGTTATGTGTCTGAAATTTATTTGTTTATTTTGATTTGTTGTTTTTTCTTATAAAGAATAAGCTGTAGAGGTTTCTTGCTAACTCTTCTTCCAAAATAATTTCCAAACTAATCTGCCTATATAAATTTGCTTAATTTTTATGTAATCCACTTTTGTATATTTTAACAGTGATAAATCAAAACTAGGAGGGCAGGGATGAAGGAAAAAATGAGAACCAAGACATGTCATGTAAAGGTACAAGATCCCGATGATGAATGTAACTGTACTGTATACCTAAAATGTGCCAATAAACTCAATGAGAAAAAAAATCAAAATTATAAATATCACCCTAATTCTCATGAACTTCCATGCTTATTTGTACACTAAAATATACTTGGTTTAAATAATTTATAATTTCTTAGACTCAACTCTAAAATGTTTTCATAGTATGAATATTTTCCTTATTCTCAAAGCTTTGATAACTGTTCAGGTTCTATTGGTTATGACTAAAACAAATAATCTCAGTAGAAATTTGTGGCGTCATCATGGGTTTTTTTGTTAAGCATTGCAAAACTGCCATGTGCTCATTTGATTTAAAGTCTACTAATTTACACAGATGTAAGATTTGGAACTGAATTTACAAATACATCTACTGAGGTATCTTAATAATGTATCATAAAGCTGGTAATCTGAGGTTGTAACAACTAAACTGAAACTTAATTGGTCATTCAAAATTTCTTCTATGATAATCTGAGAGCCATCAAATATTTCTTCATTTGACTGTTGTAACTTATCTGATTCTGCTGGGTGTTTTGTAATTACACTAATTTTTCTCTAGAATTTTTACTGATGAATCTATTTCATTATGTGATATTTCTATCCCCTGAGAAAAAAGGAGGCTATTTTATTTTCAGCATTTCAAAGTAACATAATCAAACATAGAATTCAGATTTAGTCAGAGTGTACTAAAACAGTAAAGATCTCACTGGCAACACAAAAGAATTATTTCACACTCATACTATATGTCCAATATATGTCAGCAGTTGTTGAAGAGACAGTGAGAAACAAGATGAATTGTGATCTGTCCAATAACGTATTCCACAATGCCTAAGTGAAATGTGCATTGATTTTAATATATGTATTCTTATTTACTTAGATAACTCTTTAAACAAATTTCATTTGATTTGCATGACAGCTGTAGCTTATGTAGAAATATCCTAGAAAGCCTCAGGCTCTCACAGGTAGTACTTTGGCAGTGGGTGAATTACGAATGTGGACAGTGGGTTATGGCCATGTGAGGACTGGATTAGTCAGCTGCATGATTTAGCATACTTCTGGGTGTGGGTAGCACCCAGCAATAGGCTTCTAGCCTGGATGGAATATAAAAGGGGATGAGGATAGGCTCACTGTTTTCTTCATGTTCTGCCATGGACTCTTTCTCCTGTTCCATGATCTTCTGCCATGCCACCCTGCCTTGGAGCCAGCCATGCCTTGGACGTGCACTGAACCTTCCACAAACTATAAGCTAAAATAAATCTTTCCTTCTTTAACTTGTGTGTGTGTCAGGTATTTTGTGCCAGCAATAGAAAAATAACTAAGACAGTGACTATAAACAACTTTTAAAAATCTACCATTTTACTGGAAAGATCAGAAATAAAATATTTGTGAGTCTTTTAAAATTAAAATTTAAAATTAGAAAAGTAAAAATTTTTACTAATGGGCTGACTGGCTAGAAGGCCAGAAACCCAGAGAATAACTGATGTTATAACCTAAAAGTGGAATCAGAAGAGACTCAGTAGAGCAAAAACAAACTCGACCAATAAGAGTAAAAAGTATGAGGAAGCACAATAACTGACTTGAAGTTATACTACAAAGCAATTATCATGACAGAGGCAACATGATACTGGCACAAAAAACCGCACATGTGGAATATGGAATATGGCAGAAGATGTAGAACTATCCCTAGACGCATTCACCCATTTGATCTTCAACAAAGGGGCAAAAAGCGTACATCGGAGAGACTCTAGCCTGATGAATAAATGATGCTGAGGTAAATTGGCTGTATGCTGAACAGCAGAAAATGCATAAAGAAAACGTATAATGATTCATAATGGGATACCACTCATGTAGAAAGAAGGATAAATTCAAAACATTTGTAGAAAAACAGTTGCACCAAATAATTATAATTTTGGGTGAAAAAAAATAAGACACTCAAGGTTGAACACCTTAGGTTATCTCTCATGAAAAAAGGTAAAGTACAAAGAGCAAAATAAAGTGAGGATAGAAGGAAACCAGAGGATAAATCTCTTGCAAATGGGAAAAGGCTCAAAAGACATGGTGGGGTAAAAGGAGGAAAAGAGAAAACACGAAGATTTTACATGTGCTATGTACAGGCACTGAATATCCACAATGAATGCAAACATTGTATTGCATAAATATTAGCAAAGAATAATAACAAGAATTAAAACAAGCAAAGGGAATTTAGAGACAGAGAGGGAAGGATGTTTCCAAGACAAAGAAGTAGAAATAGCAAATAAACGTATGAAAAAATGTTCAACATCACTGGTCATTCAAGAAATGCAAATGAAAACAATGCTGAGATTCCACCTCACCCCAGAAAGGATGGCTGCTGTCAAGACATCAACCAATAAGCAATGCTGTTAGAGATGTGAGGAAAGAGGTGCCCTGCTCCCCTGCTGGTGGGAGTGTAGACTGGTACAACCACTGTGGAAATCGGTATGGAGATACCTCAAACAACTAGGATTGGACGTCCCGTTTGATCCAGCTACTCTCCTGCTGGATATCTTCCCAAAATAATTAAAAGAACCATACCACAGTGATATATGTGCACCCGTGTTCATAACAGCACAATTGTAATAGCTAAACCTGGAAGCAGCCCAATTGCTCATCAATGGGAGACTGGATAAAGACAATGTATTTAAAAAAAGAAAATAAAATGGAGTATTACTCAGCCATAAAAATTAGAAATTAGAGACATTTATAGCTAAATGGATGCACATTGAGGATATATAGGATGCAAATGTGTAAATATTGAATAGTTTCTATAGTGTGAGGAACTGAAAGTGTAAGGACTAAAAGCTATAATCAATAATGTGAAGTAGGAAGAAAAAGGACAAAGGGGAAGGGGAAACGGGAGGGTTAGGGGAAAAGAAAGAAGGAGTGGAATTAATAAGAGAAAATTTACAAAATGGAAAAGTCTTTGTAGACAGAGAGAGAGAAGGGTTGAAAGGAGAGGAGGGGCATGGGGAAAAATAAGACTCCCCACCAAAAAAGTGAAACAGAAATAAACTGTGTTTTGCAGATGTACCTACTTACCAAGATGAATTTGAACTTCATATGGTAGAAACATACTCTAATAGAAAAAAAAATGAAAGTCAATCTGGACTAAGACGTCTTTCTACATAGAGGGAACTCAGTTTTTTAATGCATTTAGCTGACTGGATGAAGACCACCATATTACAGATAAATATAAACTTTATTTCTGCTCTACTGACTTAGAAGTTAATCTTATCTAAAAAATACAAAAAAGAAAAAACCCAACTACTTCTGAAGCAAAATTCAGATGGCTGTTTGATCAAATTTCTAGGTACATTGATATAGCTAATTTGAAATACAAAATTAACCATCAAACTAACATTTTCAGATAATGCTATATTGTTATTTGCTAAATTTTTATTGCTAGTTCAATATATGAACTAACATGCTGAATGTATAAAATGTTTGCATAAGAAAAGTCAAGAATCAGAAAAAATCTCAATGTAAAAAAACTGCGAAAAGTAGAAAGCCTTCATTATTTTCATTATGTGTTATCAGGCAACACCCCTTTTATGGTTAAACTTCTACAGATACCTAATTAGTAACAATGTTAACATTTGAAACTATCTCTCAAAACAATCAGCAAATATAATTAGTCTAACTCCAAAACAACTCTGAAAAGACTATAATTTGAATTTCCCTCAGTATGTCACGTTTCCTCATATTTATTGTCTGCATTTGCTGTTCCTATTATTGATTTTTGCTTTCACTTTTGAACATACATTTATTAACAATGTAATTAATGACTTCTAGGTTATGGTGTTTGAACAAATTCTGAAAGCACCACGTCAGTGCCAAATAGTTATCTTCACATTTTTATAACCTTAAAAGCTGCATAACTCATGCCATGTTTTAAAATGCTTTATGACATCACTTACTAGGACTTAGGAATATGAAGCAGTAAAAGCTGAAGTGTTTTATTTTACATGTTATGAGCTTGAAAAGTGCAATAAACTCTTACAGTATTGTTACACACTTTTGATATTCAGCTATTAATTCATTCCATAATGTTATTTTTAACTTACTGAAATAAAAATAGAAAAATTTGACAGATGTAATAGAAATATGACATTTTAAAATTATGAATGATTACATTTCAATATACTGAAGTATAATTAAAGACATATTTCTTTCATTATATATAGCTATTATTGCAATAATGTAAATAGCAGTGCACAAATAATGTATTAGAGTAATATATGAACAATGGAAATAAAATTATATAATAATAATATTTGCAAAGTTATGAATATAGTAAATTAATTCTGGGTAGATGTAAAATGATAAAGATAATTCTCCATTATTTTATCCATTTATTAAAAATAAATTTAAATGAGTTATTGTTAAGTAATGTAATTTTGATTTATATTTCATTTATAAGTATATGTGCAAGAGTATCTGTGTGTTTGTGAACACAAATCAGATATTTTTCAAAAGTAAAGTGCTGTAAGAATAATAATGGCCTCTTTATATATTCTGCAAGCAATTTCTCACAATTTGTGAATAACTTTGCTCATGTAGAAAAGATAATTAAGGTTGCAGATGACATAAAATTTGATTATTATTTGACCTTGAGATGGAGAGCTAATCCTAGTTTATTCCACTGTAACGTAATCAAAGGAATTCTTAAACAAAAAAAGGGAAACAAAAAAGCTTCAAAGGGAGATGTCAGTTTGGAATTGAGACCAAGAGCATCAGAAGAGGAATACACCAAGTAAATTGAAATGGCAATCATATTCTGCAAAAGCATCCTACATGTGCATTTTAAATTGCTCTTTTCATACAAGAATGGTGGGACACAGCAATCTGGGATGCCGAGGCAGGAGAACCCTAAATTTCTGCCCAAGATGGGAAATAAGTAATAAGAATGCAATGACAGTTTGTGCAACTTTTTCTATTTGTGATGATTTGACAAGATCCACCAAAATTTGCTTTGGTGATCCAAATTATTTTCAAATTCTGGGATACACTGTTCTTTGCATGTGGATAAGCTGGAAAAGGAAGTGAAGGTACACAAAAGGAAAGGTAAGATTGTCCTGGTTTATTTTTTTCTTACTTGTAAGAACAAAAGCTGTTATTACTCTTATTCTTGCTGCTTCTATCTTCCAAAATATCAGAAAACTAAGTTCCACCATGTATTAAGGAACAATACTACCATAAGCATAAAAAAATCCTCTAATGTAAGATGTTTTAAGAGTGTGAAGGAGTAACTCCACACCGAACCAATGTGATAAAAGAAACAAAAAATAAACAAGCCAAAAAACATCTACAAAGAAATATGGCTAAAATAAACAAATGGAAGTACTCACAAAATTAGAAGAAACAAGAAGTCTGAATTTTGAACAAAAATAAATGATTAGAAACAATTATTTTAAGGAATAAATTAATTTAGGAATATTAACTAAAATAAAAATATTTTTAATCTGCAGAAAAATAAAAAATAGAAATTCTGTGTGAAAATTCAAATAAATATGAAAATAAAATTAGGGCTTCTTGTTGTGCAAAGGAATGACAAAAATATACATTGAAAAGTAAGAAATTAGTAAGAAGAAATGATTAAACAATTATCGAAAAATAGATTGCAGGTAAATTAAGATGATTTCTAATTTAAAATATTTGTGCATTTCTTATGTCATTAATTTAAAATATATTTCCACAGTCTTTCAAAGTTACTGAAATGTAAAAGTAAGAAGAATTTACACAAGTATCAAGTCATAAAGGGTAGTATACTCACAAAGGAAAAACAAAAAATTAAATATGTAAAGATAGTACAACCTTAGTTTGTGAGCATAGTTCATTCCAAAAAATACTTGTAATCCAAGGAATTTGTATATGACAGTGAATTTCCCATATGAAAAAATGGAAACTCAGGTAATTTACAACCCAAATAATATTCATATAGAAATGATTACAGCATACAGCCAGGGATGCAGCTCAGTGGTACCGCCCCCTGCCTCGAAAGCACAAGGTCCCTAGTTTGATGCCCAGTACCAAAAAAAGAAAAACAAAACAAACAAAAAATATAATACAAAATAATAAAGAAAATACAGACTACAAGGAAAATTTAACCTGACCTCACCTTTGAAAGCTCTGTGGCTGATGTTATAGAGTGGAGTGCAAGGTTATTGAGTAGGACAACTTGCACTATCACTAATGGAATCACTGCTATTTATTGACTCAATGGAAGCTCTTTCTTTTCTTTCAGCTTTAACAAGGAACCTATCCAGTGATACCTGCATTTGCTTCCTTCTGAGAATGTCACAGAAATGTGACATTGTATTGCCTTTAAACAGATTCATCACTGGCACTGTTACAGCCTTATTCTGGTGGTGCTTTTGTATAAAATTTTTCGGTTTCCTACATTTTACACATCTTCCTAATATTTGAATTGAGAGATTTCTCTGCCTTTTCTGCCTTCTCTTCAGATAAGATGTCCTCCATAACCTCCTGTTTTTGCGAAATGGTCACCCACCATTTCACAGTGAGCGACAGCAAGGAGAGCAATCAGCTCAGTCATGATCACGTGATGTCCGACACGCGGTACTACTCATTTTGTAAGACTTCACTTGTTGAATCAAGTTTAAATTTACTAGAATTGCCTGCTGGTCTTTCAGAACACTTGCAGGATAGTGTTACTTGCAACCAAAGGTTTTAGTATCCTACACCTTGCAGTACTCTCACATCCTTGATAAATGTATCCTGATCTTTATTTTAGGTCAATATATAATTGAAATACTGGACTCTGAAATGCAAATTACAAAAGAAAGCATGAGCCAGTCCGTACAAATGACAAGATGTTACGATTCATTTGGGTTTCTGCATTTTTCTGAATGTTTCCACAAAGGGACAGATGAATAATTAAGAAATAGTGAAAATGTTTAGAGCTTTTTTCCTTATGGAGTGGTTATATTGTACTGCCAAGCTTGGTAGAAATTAAAACTTCCATTTGTAATATTTGTTTATTCCTAGAAATTACATCTTTTGATCCTTGAATTCTTATTAGTTACTCTTTTCGAAGAAAAGTGTACACCTGGAAGGGAATTTTCCACCAATAATTTTAATTCTATCATCTCAAAGTTATTAGAAAAATTTCACACAGCTATTGTAAATGGTGTTGAATTTTTAAACTTCATGTTTAAGTGGAGTTCACATACTATGTATATAAACCAATCCTTATTGACTGAGTACAAGATTCCTAAAGTCATCAAAAGTGCTGCAAGGAAAGCAGTTTAAATAATATATTGTAGGAAAAAGATGTATATTTAAAATATCATGAACCAGGTGTCGTGGCGCATGCCTGTAATCCCAGCACTTGGGAGGCTGAGGTAGGAGGATCACTGTGAGTTCGAAACCACCCTGGGCTACATAGTGAGTTCCAGGTCAGTCTCAACTACATAGTGAGACCCTGTCTCAAAAATCCAAACAAACAAATAAAATATGACATAAAATTTTTAACTAAAAGAAGAATTCGAGGAAAGAAAATCTGCTAACACTAGTTTTAGACGTCTGGAAGATAACAGCACCAATTAATCTTTACTGTATATTTTATTGGATTAGAAGACTCCTGGCCAATCTGTGAACCTTGAATTTAAAAAAAAGTCCACATTGCTTTCATTTTGTGGACTTGCCTTATTGGCAGAGAAAAATGCAAAGTGGCAAATGAAAGACGGAGTTATGGAGATGCTATACTCATTAGTTGATTAATTCACTGACGGTATTGGCTGAATGTGCTAACTGGATGAGGGCTCATTTCAACTAGGTGGGTGACTGGGGCAGGCTCGTGGATCACATAACGCTCTGTGCTCTGGCTGTCAAGAAGTGAATATTTTTGCTCCAGTGTGCCCTTCCAATGTGAATTTTTGCTTTGCAGCTAGCTAACCACGGACTGAAATCTCTGAAACTGTGAGCCAAATAAGCTGTTGCCTCCTTTAAGTTCTGTGTGACAATCTTTTGTCACAGCAACAGAAAAGATGATGGATACAGAAGTGGTATGCAAGCCAATTCATGAAAAATAACATTTTCATAAATCAATTTTCACCCTAGAAAATCAGTTAGAGATAAAAGATTATACAGGCTTTTTCATGTTTTGAAATACAAGTTGCAATACTATGCACTAATTTATATATATATATATATATATAATTCACTGAAATATTTTGTGCATACATTCATATTTTCTTTCTATTGAAATGAAAATCTTTAAACTATCTTTATGTCATGTTCTATCAATTCTGACACTCCAAGTGATGGGTCAGACATTCTTTATCTTTGTAACATGTGTTTTGTATTCCAATTGCTGGAGCTATTCTTTTAGTAAAATCAGTTTTGTTTTTTTTTATTACTGTGACTTGCTCATTTATTGAACTGAAATGAATGGCTGAACTGGGAACCTGGAGTAAAAGAAATCCATGTTGCTCTCATTTTGTTGACTTAATTCATTACCAGAGAAAAGTTTAAAGTGGAGAATAAAAAAACAGGAAAGCAATGACATAACAGTAGATATGGGATGTTAAATCACTACTTGAAACTTCCAAAAGAGGAATTTTCTGACAATGAAAAATTAGCTTATGGGAAGCACTTTTTTGCATCGGTTTCCAACAGTGAATTACTTAACTTTAGGAGTAGCCAATACCAAAGAAAATAAAGCAGTAGGAGAAGAGAATCTTGTTAGTCAAGTTGTTTTGACAGAAGCTCAGGATTTTTCTCTTTTCCTTATCAAATGTGGGAAAAAAAGCATGATTTAAAAATTAAAAGCAGAAAGCACTAGATGTGAGGCTTCTTAAACCATCCCATTCAAATTTATAGCTTATATATATTTTAAAAAGCAATAAAAAAGAAAAAGAGAAGGAAAAAGAAAATAAAACTGTAATTGTTGAAGAAACACAAACTAGAAACAGATTACTTCAAACTTATGTAGTATTAGGTCTCACCCCTCAAATATCCTAGAAAATTTTGAATGGGTAACATTCTGTGATTTTTCTAAAAAAAATAAACTGTGCAAAATATTCTGAAGATAACAGTGTAGAAGTCAGCATGAGATCATAATTTCTTTGGGAACCAGAATGAGGCATCTGAAAAACAAGTAGATTAATGAGGAGAAAGAAAGCGAAGCTCCAGGAATCAAGAACAAGCTGATAGGAAATCTAAGCTTCATGGAGAAACAAAAGACAACTTAGAGAAAAGAATGAAGCCCTCAAAGATAGACTCCCAGAATGGGGAGGGAACATGGCCGGTCCAGGAGAGGACCTGCAGCATCAGTGATAAAAATGAACAGGCAGGGATATCCCGAGGAAGAATCACCAGTGACTGCAAGCTGAAAATGTGATGGTGATAGCGATGGGTTTTTCCTCCTGCAAAGCAGTGTAACTTTGAAGAAGAAATTTACTGTAGCACCCACCTTTTTATGGGTGGTGTGACCAGCAGCCGTTTATAGAAGAGATCTATTGCTTAAGACCCGGCTGCTTTGGGAATCTGAATTCCCAGAGTAGCCACACTTCGGGTTCCCTGGGATTACCTGACTACGATAACTGCGCATGAGATGACCCCAAGAGACAATCACGAAAAGATGGAGTGCTGATCACAGGCGCCCCCCAATAGATCTGAGTAGTAGTGAGTTCAAATTGTCCAGCACACAGTGGTTCAGAGCATGAGACCCACTGTCATACCACTGCATGTAGTTTTCTGAAGGAGCTGGGTTGAAAGAACTGGCTGAGCCCAGTAGATCACCTGGATCCCCTCACTCTCTCCTTCCAGCACAGAATTTATTGGTCTTCTTTTGCTTCCTCCACCTGGCAATAGTATCATGCCGAAGACTCAGAAATAAGACTGGAAACTGAAACTGCTAAATTATGCACAACACAGGGGAAACACTTGAAACTATAGGCACAAGTAAGGATTGACTCAGTAGGAATCCAAGACCACAGGAAATAATAGAAAGAGTTATTAAATGGGATTATATTGAATTAAAAAGTTTCTATTCAACAAGGATAACAATCAACACAGTGAAGATATAACTTAAAGAACACCAGCTGCTATTCCAATGGGAGATTAATATTTAGAATCTATAAAGAACTCAGAAGACAAAACAGTAAGAAATCAAATAGCCCAGTGAAATATGGGTGAGTGAATTGTACAGCTTCTTTTCAAAAGAAAAAGTGAAAATTCTCAAAAATAATACAAAGAGGTGTTCCTTGTCTTAAATTATTAATAAATGAAAATCCAAACTGCCTTTATCTGGCTTTGGTGGCACAAGCCTTTAATCCCAGCACTCAGGAAGTTGAGGCAGGAGGATCGCTGTAAAATTCAAGGCCAGTATGAACTACAGAGCCAGACTGTGTCTAAACAGCAGCCACACCAACGCCACCAAGAACAACAAAAACTGGGGTGAGCCAGTCATGGTGGTGTATGCCTCGCAAGATCAAAATTTAAAGTTCCACTTGAGCAAGCAGTGAGAAATACATCAGAATATAAAGGGCAACAGTTGGAGCTCAATGAGCAGGACTTGAGTTCAATCCATACTTCCTCCCCAGAATAAATAAATATCGATATTGAAATTCCATCTCACCTCATTCAGAACGGCAATCATCAGGGATTATACAAAACAAAACAAAAAACAAGCCTAATAATTTCTGGTGAGGATTCAGGGGAAAAGAACAATGCTTCTGTACTCTGGTGGGAATGTAAATTAGTATAGCCTCTCTCTATAAAAATCATATGTAGGTTGTTAAAAAAAACTCACTAAAAATAGAGCCAAGAATTGAGTTAGATACACCACTCTTTGTTACATACATTGAGAAATTAAAGTCCACATACAATAGCATTATCAGCATAGCCATGTTTTTTGCAGCATAATTCACAATAGCCAAACACAGATGAATGGGTAAAGAAAATGCAGTATATTTTCACAATGGACTATTATATATCTGTCAAAAAGAGCAAATTTACAGGACTACAGATGAATGTAAAGATCATCATGCTACATAACAAATATTTATTGTTCTCCCTTAGGTGGAATCTAAAACAGATTACAAAAAAGGAGATTATTATTGGATAAGAGAAGAGCAATAAAGGGGAGGGAAGGGAAGATGACAGGTAATGATATGACTGGAAGTTTTTATACCCACTGAAACACTTCTACTCCCCTCCCCCAAAAAAAACACTGAAATGAGGAAGGGAAGGGGAAACTGAGGCAGAAAAATGATTATTACATATTGCATGCACGTGCAACCTGTCAAAATGCAACCCATTAAGATGTATAAATAGCATGCACTGATAAAATAAGATTTGAAGAAAAAAAAACAGAGATTTTAATTAAAGAAAAGTATTACATGTTCATTTACAAACAGTATCCAAAAAATAAATGATGAATAGTTTCTGGAATTGGCATCTTTTACACAGCAATATTCTCAAGAAATCGAAGAACTGGAAGCAAAATTATACTTATATGAAGGAAATTATTAATGCTTCTTAGTATATGAAAAATGTATTATTTACAATGATCGAAAAAACTCAGTAACTAATAGGAATTAAATGTGAACCATTAAAATGATGTTTTAAATATTAAAGAAACATTTTTTATTAAAAAAGCTCTGTTCAATGAGACATACATATAGATTATTTATAATGGAAACCAGTCAAGTAACATATTCTTGGAATTGTTTTGTTGTTGTTGTTTTGTTTATTGATTTATTTATCTTGAGCCAGGGTCTCACTATGTAGTTGAGACTGACCTGGAACTCACTATGCAACTCAGGCTGATCTTGAGCTCACATTGATTCTGCTGCCTCAGCCTCCTGAGTGCTGGGATAACAGGTGTGTGCCACCACGCCTGGCATATTCTTGCAACTCTATCTAACATTTATATTAAATTTGCTCTCAATTGTTGTATTAATAGTGTGTTAACTTAAAAACTGTGTTGTAGTACTAATTATGTATTTGCTGTAACTCTTACATGCAGAAGTATTAACTTCTTTAAACAGTATTTACAAACATTCTAATGCAATGCCACGTTAGTGAGTAGGCTAGCTATAATTAATCTTCTAACTTCTGGTAATGTAATTGTAATTGAAGAGTTCTACATGCAGTTTCCCATTGTCTTTGAACAATTTATAATTGATGAGCATAAGTATAATAATATAAGAAATTTTATGCACATATTAAAATTGTGTTTCAAATACAGCATGGAATTATTTCCGCTTTGAAATTTCACAGATTTGAGGTAATAATTAGAAACATATTTTTGTGAGAAGTAATTCTCATTCTCTGACTATTCTTCATACTTGTAGAATTATTTCTGTATTTGTATTATAAATTTAAAACACCTATTCATCTTGAGAGAAAAATGCAATATTACCATAAAATTATTTTTCAAATCTTAGTCTTTTTCAAGGCTCACAATATGTAAGGGATGAGAAAGATTTTTAAAGCAAAAACAAAGTGCCAAATAAGTATAACACGATCTATATATAAAACAATAAGATCTCTATATTTTAGATCCATTTAGGTATGAATATGTATCATGTAATTATAGTTACTTCTATGTAATAGGGAATAAAATTAGTCAAGAGATAATTTGAAAATTTTGGAACATCCTTCAGCTTCAGCTCTTTTGATTCTACCATATTAGTTGCCTTAAGTCCTCACAAACTCCAAAGCATGACACCTCAGTCCTTCTGTCCCTTGAAGCTTCAAAATGTAAATCTTTACACACTTGTCACCACTATGATGGCTACACCTCATAAGACACTCTTGAGAGCTAAGAGGCCAGCAGCATATGTGTGACCTGAGAGATGCAGATGAAAACAACACTGAGATTCCACCTCTCCCCACAAAGAATGGCTGCTATCAAGAAATCAATCAATAACAAATGTTGGCAGGGTTGTGGGGAGAAAGAAACCCTTCTCCATTGTTGGTGGGAGTGCAGACTGGTGCGACCACTGTGGAAATCAATATGGAGATACCTCGAAGAACTGGGACTAGAGGTTCCATTTGACCCAGCCATTCCTCTGCTGGGTATCTTTCCAAAATAATTAAAAGAATCATTCCACAGTGATATATGTGTAGCCATGTTTATAGCGGCACAGTTTGTAATAGATAAAACTTGGAAACAGCCCATTTGCCCATCAGTGGAGACTGGATAAAGAAGATGTGTTTTTTCTATAAAATGGAATACTACTCAACCATAAAGAATGAGAAATTAGAGTCATTGGTATGATAGGAAAATGGATGAATATTAAGGATATATTCTTAAGTGAAATAAATAAGTCACACATGTGTAAATACCAAATAGTTTCTTTGGTATGAAAAACTATAATTGTACATAAGATTTTAATGGTATAATTGACTGTGAAATAGGAAGAAAGGGGCTAAAGGTGTAGGGGAAGTGGGAAGGATAGGGGAAAGGAAATAAGGGAAAAGAAAAAAATATGAGAAAACTAAAAATTGGAAATAAAGTGTTTGTAAATAGGGAAGGGAGGAGGGGATGAAGGGAGGGCAGGGGTAAGGGTAAAAATGGGAACCAAGACCTGCCATGTAAAGATATAGGATTCTAAAGATAAATGTAACTGTACTGTGTACCTAAAATGTACCAGTAAACTCAATGAGAAAAAAAAAAAGAAAAGAAAAGATTCACCTGGCCAATAGCATTTGTAATATATCACTGACTTAGAAAGTGTTCTACTTACATGCACATAAATATATGGAAAAATTAAAATTTTGAGCTTTCAGAAATCTACAATAATTCAATACTTTTTTAATGAGATAAATAATAATTTATTGTCCTTTGTTCTTAAAATCTATCTTTAGAGTTACAAAGGTTTATATAGTGGTCCTGAGAGCACAGCCTAATAGTAGAGCAATTTTTTAGCATTTAAAAATCCTTGTGTTCAATTTCCAAAAGTTCAACAAAAATAATATATGTATAAAATCACTCACCAGCATGCATATATATATGGTTGTTTGTGTGTGTTAATATCAGTGTATATTTGTATTATGTGTATGCATATATATTATATATATACATATATATATGTATATGCATATATATATAAATTTAATTAAGCAGGAAATGCTGCTTAGTTGATCCATATTTCAATTACATTTTGGGATACATCTCTCTATGCATGTTTGTACAGTATTTTCAGTATCATCATTTTCAGTTTTAGCACTGTCCATATAATTTCATTGTGATACCTGCCTACACTTTTGGTGCTCTATGAAAAGAAATTTGTTTCAAACCTCTGTGAATTCTGCTCAGTGGAAAGCCTTTAATATAGTTTAGTGAATAAGAATGTGTATTCTGGAGCAAGATTACCTCATTTTCAATATTTCTTCCCTAGCATATAGGAGTCTGAGGTTACATTTTTTTTTCTCTCACACACATACACAAAGAAAATATATGTACTTCATAGGCTGTGTTGGGGAATCTAAATAATTTATATAGTAATACAGTAATTACTATAAATGATTATATTCATAATGATTACTCTGAAAATAAGTATTTCTAATCATGCCAGATAATAAATTTGAATGATTAACATAGTTTACAAAATATCGCTGACTTAAATTTCAAAAAGCATCCCATTAAAGCATTGTGATCATCTGAATATGTGTTTGGTGTACCCAGATCTGAAAAGTGGTAAGGTCTTACTAGTGTACCTTTGGGAATGGATTTGTGCTATGCTCCATAATAAAGAACTGTGACAAATTTGACACTAATCATAGTGACTTTTCTCAAATGTTCTTCTTTCATCATTAGTTATTTCATCCTGTGAACCATATCTTCCTTCTTGATTCTAGTGTGCATACTTGAATATATGTGGACTCCGATATTAAGGTATAAGATTTTGCGTTAACATTACTGAAGCTGATCAATTTCAAAACAAATAGAGGTAGATTTGATGAGAAATAATCCATGGTTGCACTTTTTAAAGTATATTTATTACTGATCACAAATATATTCTGGTAAAATGATACATGCACATATATATTTTTCCTAGTATTCATTCGTTGTAGAATCTCTGTGACTACCAAGAACTGTGGAAGTTCACTTCCTTTGAATGGCCAGAATTGGTGGGCATAACCTTCCGCATACTTTAAATCATCTCTGTTACTTATAATAGCTAACACAAAGTGAAGGTTATATAAATAGCTGTATGTCCATACATGTTTAGCACAGATGAGATTTATTTTCCTGAGTATTTCTGAGGCTCGCTTGGTTGAACACATAAATGTGGAATATATATATATATATATATATATAGATAGATAGATAGATAGATACATACATACATACATACACATAATATATTAATCATAATTATATATAATATAATACATTATATATATAATAGTGAAATAATATGTATATCATGTGCAAAAGAATATTTGTAGGGTGCATGCATATGTGAATGATGCTATGATCTGTTCTTAGTTTCTCTGAGGATGCCAGAGTTTTAAGTAAGATGATTGATACCTTGCTGTGATTTGAATATTTGCTTTCTCCAAAACACACATTGAAATTCAATCCCCCCTAGTACAGAATGGAAATGTGTGACAGTGAGTTCGTAAGAACTCACCATCATTGATTAATTAATACCATTATAGAATAGTTGGGCGATGGGCTCTGTGTTTGCTCCTGTGTCTTCTACCAGGTGATTATGCATCCAGAAAGGTCTTGCCATGCATTGAGGCCTTAAATTTAAACTCCAAAGGTTCCGCAACTGTGAGAAAAATCTATGTGCATTCACTTTAAGTTACTCAGACTTAGGGATTCTGCAATAGTAGCACAAAATGAAGTGAAAATATATGATAGCCATTGGTGTCTCAAACAAGACATGTTTGCTCACATATAAACAGCATTTACGTAATATATAAACATGTAGTATATAAACATTTCACATATAGAATTGATAAACATGTATTTATTTTCCAAGAGTCTAGAGTAAGAAAACATCTGTAAAGAAACCATCCTCTGAATCCACATGTGATAGGCCTTTTCATTCTTTATAATATATTTAATTTATAGTAAATTTAGAAAGTCATATGACCTTATATTTAATGGTTTATTTTACTATACAGGAGGAATTTCTGTGAAATTCAGGACACATTGGCATCTAATTTACATACTAAGTTTTGCTCTTAAAATTCAATCAAGTCTCTGCTTACAGTTGATAACATTGCCCAAAAAGATGCCATGCTATTTAGAAAGGAAAAACAGGTATGCAAAGATCCCCAAACATTTCTACATAATGGAATGCACCAGGAGCATAGATCACTTTTCTTGGATAAAGTCCATGAACAAAATAACATGGGATAGCCTCTAGTAGTTTGGGTTAATAGTATCTGGCCTACATACCTAGAGGTTACTTGTTTATTGAGCCGTAGTTAATAGCTTGTTGTAGAATGCTTATTTAATTTTTTCAATTTGAATGCCTAGATAATGCTCGAGGCAGTACAGATATATAAGCAACTTGTTCTTGGCCTCAAGAGGTGTTATTATTACTAAGGTTCAGCAATTATTCAAGATATTCTCCAGGGATGAGTGAAGTGACAGAGGACACATTGGCACTAGTTAGAAGCAGTGTGCCAGATGGTCCAACCTGCAGAGGTGGAATGAGGGCGGTATGAAGAGACCTGGGGCAAACAGCTCTTCTGTACCAATCTGGCGGCAGCAATCTTTGGTAGCTTCAAGGACCAGTTTCTAAGGATTGACTGAAGGACATAAACTCCAAAAATGTATTTGAAAATAGTTAAATGGGAGCAGAAACTAGGCCATTTCCATGAATTAGTACTTTGCTGCTAATGTTACATTCTAGGCCCTAGTAAATCAGTTGATTTACCTTTATCACGATACAAAATCCAAAATACAGCAATATGTTATATTTTTCTTTAAAAAATCAAATGTTCTTCTGTAATCCCAGGCAAAAATAAAATGGAATGCAGGGTGTGGTGGTGCACGCCTGTAATCCCAGCACTCGGGAGGCTGAGGCAGGAGGATTGCTGTGAGTTCGAGACCACCCTGGGCTACATAGTGAGTTCCAGGTCAGTCTCAACTACATAGTGAGACCTTGTCTCAACCCCCCCCCAAAATAAATAAATAAATAAATAAATAAGATGGATATTATTCAATCAGCAATTTCAAGTTTTATTTAAGTTTCTCCTTCTACAACAATATTTTTTCTCATCATAGCCTCCTTATGTTGTTTGCAAATTGAATGGATCAGGACCATTTATTTCCACTCTCAACCCATGTGAGATCTATGAATAAAGTGCATGCAAGAGAATATGACCTACCAATAACTGTGGGAAGGAAGGGGACATCCGGTCATTTTTACATAACTTCTTTGCAGTGGTCTATCAATTAGAAGAGCAAGATATGTTGATTGGCATTGACGTACTCAAGAACAATTCCAAATATTTCCTATCCTGGCAAACACAGGAAATTCACTTGAAATGTACTTGCAATTTATCAAGTATAAGTAATGTTCATTTGGTAGAAGTGAAGAGAGGCTATCACTATAAAAGGGAATGATCATTCTTACTTTAGATTTTGGTTTAAATATATTATAATATATAACTTTAGCACAATGAAAGGTGATGATCCCGAAACAATAATGCCTTGATTACCATCATAACAACTTGAAAAGAGACAGTTAAGTGTCTACAAAACTTGAATACATTTTTCAAAATGATCTTGGCCATTCTAGACCATTAATGTGTCCAATAAATTACACACATTTTATTAATTTTACAATATTTGTGGATGTTTTGATTAGGACCACAATAAGTTTACAAAGTTGCATTAATCAGTTTTCCCATTGTTGGGAAACAATACCCAACATTTACAACTAATAAAGGCCAGGTTTAATTTGACTCATGTTTTATGGGGTTTCATTCCATGGTCTCTGACTCCAAAACAAAAATCACTCTGTACATGCATGGTTGAGCAAAGCTGCTTATTTCGTGGCAGCTGGGAAGTAGAGCAGTGCCAGAACAGAAGCTTCAGAAGATGTGCTAGAGATCCTTGGCCCACCTGGGATTATGTACCACCAATCCCCCGAAATGATCCTAAAGCCAATCAAGGTGACACTACATAAACACTACATGTAAATCCTTATCAACCTCAGACAAAGCATGTCTCCTTAAACTATACACAACCTCCACAAAAGGCAGTAGTGTGTGAATCATTCTTACACTTAGGAAAAGGCTGAGAAGCGATTGCATTAATAATTCTTACATAACACCACTACATTCATACTACTGGAGTTGCAGCAATCTTTTCCCAAAAGTCAACAGCGTCAGCATTTTCCAAACGTTCGTGTCAAAGTTTCTTCTGAGACTCAAGGCAAAGTGTTAGCTGCAAATCTCTACAAAGTTAAAGGCTTTGCATAATCCTAAAATACAGTGGCACAGGGTATATATTCCCATTCCAAATGTCAGAAAAGTACAACGGAAACCTAGTAGGGAAAACATTAGGTCCATATCCAGCAACAAATGCACACGTTGGTGAGATGTGAAATCCAGAGAGACTCGGTAGTTCCATTACTATTTCCTTGCTGGTTGCAGGTCTCACAGCCTTTCTCTTGAGTGGGCTCTGCTTAGAGCCTGCAGCTTTCTGTGGCATTCATTTCAAACTTCTGGTATCTCTCATTTTGTGTAGTATTACATTAGTTCTCACACATTTAATTACTACACTCTCAGGTATTCCTTGCCTGGATTCCTAGATTTTCCTTTGAAATCAGGGTCGAAGAGTCCTTGACTATATAACTCTTGTAAACTTCATGCTGGTGAAAACCTTACACAGATTATCCCAATGTGTGCAGCCAGAACTAGAAGTAGCCATGCCGCTTGTGCCATGGCAGCGATCAACATGAAGGAAGGCCCGCACAGATGAGCACAGTGAAGTAACTACGGGGAAGAGCTGATTCCCATGCAGCCCTTCTCAACAAGGTGTCCCAAGATTTTCTTCTCAAACTAAAGCTTTACACTTTTGCTCTTTTGAATCTCTGATGAGATTAGTGATACCTGAAATGCCCTCGAGACATCTCTCTCCTTGTCCCTGAAAAAAGCGCCTCCTTGTATTTTCAATGGCAGTGATATCCTCAGCAGCTGCACTTCTTTCGTTCTCAGCCTTCTGCGTGGTTCCTCCTAGGCTGCTTTGCAAAATTTCCTGCTGAGCTTTTTAATCCCATTTCTCACAGTAACTCTTGTTAAAAACAGATAAGCAGTACCCATGCCACAACATGAATATTAGGCTATCTGGAAATTTCTTCCTCCTCTTAAACTAGTCAACAATCTTTACTATCAATCTCCTTCAAAGTCTCTGAATATGGGGCCAGGCGTGGTGGCACACGACTGTAATCCCAGCACTCGGGAGGCTGAGGCAGGAGGATTGCTGTGAGTTCGAGACCACCCTGGGTTACATAATGAGTTCCAGGTCAGTCTCAACTACATAGTGAGACCCTGTCTCACACACACACAAAAAAAAAGCCTCTGAATATGGGCAAAATGTGAAATTTTTAAAAATATTTATTTATTTATTTATTTCCAGAACAAAACACACCTTGCTGGTAAATGTCAATAGAATCTTTGTTCTCAAATGGAATTGTCCTTAGCTTGGATGTTCTTGTCCACATTCCTGTTAGTATTCTAGTACTTTGAAATTCAAACAGAATCATCCATCAGGCTCAGTTTTCAGCATTCTGTAATTGGTACACAGTGGTACGTTGGTTCCCAAACTTAATTCTTTCCATGATTCTGGTCACACACCAAAATTCTTGGTCTGGAAAGTGAATTTACAAAACACTATATATAATGTTTTTTTATCTATACAAATCTATGATAAATTTTTATTTGAAAATAAGGCATAGTAAGAAATTAATGGCATTCATAATGTTTGTAATAGAGCAAAACATAGTAAAAGTTATTTAAAACTAAGTCTCATTTATTTCTGTAATTTTTTATGTAATCTCAGTCTGTCTTTATCATAGATAAATAACATTCCTGAAAATTAGACCATGGATGAGCAGACAGTAATACTCTAAAATGCCACATCTCTGGTGGAAGTGGCCTGATTTACAATCCAATTCATAACAAAAATAACATTTGAAGTGAAACCCATGTGAATATTTATCTGAGTAAGAGACAAGCAAATATATTGATTTTTGCCAATATAATGATGAATAAAGTAAAATTGGCTATCTTCAACTCTTCTGAATACATTTTTGTCCTCAAGTTTTCATGATCATGACAACACAAACAAATAGAAGAAATAAAAGTTTCAAACTAGGAAAAGGTTGACTGCTGTAGAGATTTTTAAAAACCCCAAACTAACAAGAGGGCTGAAAGAAAGAATATGAAACTCAATGTTTCCTTTATTTAACATGCTCCATATGGAAAAATTTTTAAAAACATTGAATTTCAAAATCATGACCCTTTGAAACAATTCACATACTTAGTTACATTCTTCCTTGTTAAAACAAAATACACAACACCCAAAGTTAAAGAGGAAAGGTTTAATTTGCATTACAACTTGTAGAGGTTTCATCTCATAGTGGGCTGGCTCTAAGGTGGGATACCTAACAGGGGCATCCCAGAAGAGAAACAGTTCATGGTGGGCAGAACACAAAAAGCAGAAAACACCATGCTACAAGCTATCATAACAGCTTCTTTCTACTCCTTTAATATTCCACCTAGGCTACCAGGCTTAGGGCAGGTGCCAAAATAATCACTTGACAAATTTAGTAATTGCACCCTTAATCCCAGTATCACAATTTCTAGATCCAGCTACCTCCAAAAGAGCCCCACCTGTGACCACATGGGGTTTTGGAGGAGATATCTAGACAAAGGATATAACGATTCAGGTTCTGAATTTGTTTTATGTAAATAGGGTGACTATAAAAAGGAAAATATATTTTGCGTTAGTATAGGCTATAAATATTCTATCAGTTTATTGAATTCTTCTGGGGAATAAATCATTGACTGAGTCAAAACAATGTTAAATACCACCTGTGTCCCTATTTAGAACAATGCAATCTAAGTTTCAAATGATGCTCATTGCTCTTTACCAGGGCTAAATTAATCACATAATAATTACTAATATCAAGATGTCAAATCCACTTAGAATTACTGCGGTTAATTGCACACCTGAAAAATGAAATATATCCATGATAGTTAAGTAGAGCACAATTTGGAGAAGATTACTGTTTCTCAGCCATATACCTCCATTTTCAGGCTAAATGCTTAGCTCCTCCTAAGCATATAAAAAGTTTGATTTTGTGTATACATGAATGACTGAATGTAGCAAGAATCCACACTTGTTCAAAACACAATGAAGTGCAAGGACAAATGAGCAAGAGCTTATGAAAGAAAATACAAAATATAATAATGGTAAAATGATTCATATTAGAAACAAGTGACTTTTACAGTTTTCCCTAAGTTTCAAATTTGATTGGAAGAACTAGATTCATTAGATCTACTAGAGACATGAGACTTTAATTACATCTGTAAAATCTTTCACAGCAGAATCTAGTTTGGTATTTAATTGCTTATTCAGGGGGCAAGATCATTAGAGGGCAGAGATCATTTTTAGAATTATTCTTATAAGAAAAAGATAAACTTACACACACATATCAGAGTTAGAAGTTATCTTCTGGCACTTTATGAACAAATGTATAGATATTCTGGTGATCTTTTATACAGCATGTTGAGAATAGTTAATAGAACCTTATTGCATGCTTAAAAATAGCTAAAATAGAAGGAATTAAATATTATGTGCACCAAAATAAATACTTGTGGTAATAGATGTGTTAATTAGTTTGATAGTTAAATCAGTGCAATGTATGAAAAAAATCATATTATACCTCATTGAACAAACAATTACTTTTGGTCCATTAAAAACAAAATAAAGCATAAAATTGTAAAAGATGACTATTAATATGGTCAAAGGAGAGAGAACTCTGCCAAATCTAGTAAGCTTAATTATAGGTAGTAGAGGCAATAGCAATGAAAAACAACAACAACAACAACAACAAAAAACAACAGAAAGAAAAACCAAAGCAAATAAAATATCTAGGTTGTCCAGGAGACATGTGTATCGTTTCTCTGGAAGCTAATGTAAGAATGTTTAAGAAGTCCTATGGGCTTCATAAGTCAGATACTGAATAGAGATTAATGTTCCACATGCACATGTATTGAACCATTCATTACCTGTGTGATAACCAGTGTAAAAGGCATAATAAAATACAGAAATGAACATCAGGAAGGAAAGAAGTATAAATAGGAAAGGATCTCCAGGGGAATCTGAAGTAGTTTTGGAGAACTGAAATAACACAAGAAGTCTCGGAGCAGGATATAGAGAGTTTTAAGAATAAAGAAAAAATGGTTGTATTCTTGTCCATATATTTTAATCTGAAAGAGACAATTGTGATTGCAGAGGAATGCTACAATCAGCAGAAAAAAATAAATAGAATATTGAAAAATAATTATTCTCAGAATACTATTATGAAGTATAAATCTGAGTCACTCATAGAAAATTAATACACACTGAAAACATAATATTAAGCAAAATAAATCAGACACACAAGCTTAAAAATCACGTAGTTTTTCTTATATGAGAACCCCAAATATAAATAAATTAAAGAATAAAATAAAATATACACAATCGAAACAGAAAAGTCTTTATGAAACAAAAGGGACAAAGATATAGGGAGGTAAAGAGTTAACACGAGTTATGTACAAGTGAATGTAGTCATTACTGACTGCAAGTGTATACTAACTAAAAAGGCAAAAATGAAAATAAATTTAATAGAATAAATAAGAAGGAAGGGGTTCAAGACCAGAGCCAAATCTAATTTTAAATGATGGCGTGATATTATGTCTTTGGGCATCCTGCTTTTCAAAGGTGTCCTTTTTTTCCATTGTATGCTTGTACAATGACATATTTATTTCATTTTTAAAGCAAAACATTTATTGGTACATTTTAGTCATACATAATGATAACACTCATCATAGGGAACTTGTACCTGTATATGTTTTAATCTGAAGTATCTATCTCAATTGTTATTTTTATCTTTGATGCTTTCAATTTAAATACACAAAAGAGATCCTATGATCTTACTTATCATACCATTTGCCACTTTTCATAACTGCTCACCTCAGTTCCTACTTTTCTGACATCTCATAACAATTTTCACAGTTTACAGTATTCTAGAAACTGAAATACTTGTGTGTCAAGGCTTTTCAGTACTGTACATTCTATCAGAAATGTGATTTTTATTACCATCTGGTCAGCAAGTGATCAGGGTCCAAATCCCACCCGCCGGAACTACATCTAAAGTACTGTTTTGTTTCCATCTCTCTTGAATTTGACAGAAAATATGATTTGAGTATTAGTTTCTTTGAAAAGTGATCCAACCAAAGAGTGGGGCAGTTACAAAGAAAAAGAAGAAATAAAACAAAGAAACAATTTTATAATCTTAGCCTAGTTACCATTATGTACATGTGGAAGTCAGTTACCCAAACAACCAGGATACTATATACTTCAGGTGTATTTTTTTCACCAAATCTCTGCCTGCTTTTGTTCTGTACATTTTAATATCTAATGACTGGTTTCAAACCTGTACAAAACATTCTCTTTAGGTTAGGAAAACTCTTCCAGCTGAAATTCAAAGATATTTTTTGTATGCAGCCTTCATCCTGTGAAGTGTGAACTCCAAATTGAACTTTCTAGGCATAAACCATAGAAGCCAGGAATTTATACCAGGATTGCATGTGCAAGTTGGTCGAGGTTCAAGATTATCTAGTAATAAAAGGAATTAACTAATCTGTATAAAAGAAAAGAAAGAAAAAAATACAAAATAAGGACAGAAAAATTCAAGTGATTTTAAGTTATGCTATGGATAAAACGAAACAGTCATTGTATAATTATACTAGTATACAGTCATTTATTATGAAGAAACTAATAATAAATATATGTATCTATAAAAGTACAATCAGTGACTAAAAAGTACTTACTGATTCGATGCTGTTGAGAAAGAGTTCCTAATAGAATATCACTGAAGAGACAGCCTACATCAAAATGCAAATGGCTCTGAAAGTCCCAGAGATTTAAGGCCAGGCGTAGGGAAGCACATCTGTAATCCCAGCACTCCCGCGGTTGAGGCAGGAGGATGGCTGTGAGTTCAAGATCAGCCTGGGCTACATAGTGAATTCCAAATCAGTCTCAACTACATGGTGAGACTCTCTTTCAAAAAAATCAAAATAAGTAAGTAAATAAATAAAAGTCTCAGTGATTTAGCAAGCGCTGCAGGAATCTGGGGAATGGTGGTTATCGCTACTTTTAAATAAAGCACTGGCATGGCTAGAAACAATAATTATATTTAGGTTTTTAAGAAGCGCAAGGCTAGACGTGGTGGTGCACACTTCTAATACCAGCACTGTGGGAAGCTGAGTCAGGAGGATTGTTTGGTTAAGAAAAAAATGAATTGATATCAGGATTATCAGTGGTAGGCCAAGGTATAATAGAATACATTTTAAAATTATGTAAGAAAATACCTGAGGGAAATAATGAATTTTATACCATTCCTATTGTTTGCACTTTTAGTGAGTCATAAAATTTCCATCCAATTAAATCATGAATGAGAGTAATTATTAAGATAGAAACTCAGGAATGCTAAAATTTTATTTTGAACCAACATCCCAGGGGGATTTTTCAAGAGGTTACTTTTTAAAGAATACTGAAAAGGAATAAATGACTAATTGGAATTGTAAGATACAGTTATAGAAGTCAGAATTTTTTATTTGTTTTAGAACTATACATACATGTAGCTTTTTAATAAATTCTTTGAAACAGGTAAAGATATAATTTATGATTTTAGGTGTTTTGTGAAATATATTTTCCAGGCTAATAAATAGTCAACTATTGGACTATTCCATGAAAATATGATTAGTGATTTTATCTGTGAACAATCTCTCATAGGTTTATAAAAGCAACCCCAAAGATTATTTAAATATCTGAAAGTTATATTTTATTTGTACTATAATATATTACTCTTTATACATACAAGAAATATTTAGCATCTTAGATTTAGACATAAACTTTTTAAATTATAATGTAAGATTTTCATCTTTGCTTTCTTGTCTCAGACCTACTTTGACAAGCAATAAAATTTCTATACTCACTATAAGGTAAAGTGTCATCTCTTTCAAATATATGTAGCAATATTTTTGAACATTTTATATAATCAGTGAAATACCCTGGAGATAAGATTTAGATTTAGAATCTAAAAGTAAATTTAAATTATAAGAATTCTGAAAAATTGAATATTCCTTTGATTAAGTTGGATTTTGAAAGTGTTGCTTCATGCTTTAATTATTTGGTAAAGGTTAATATCTTGGTCTTGCAATATATGAGTATGTGTGTTTTTGTGTGTTTTCTAGTGTTAAAATGGCAAGTAAACACTTTAACATGTTTTCCTTGATGGAAAAATAGTTATTCCACATTTATTGTTATAGATAATAGTGGTGTTTTTCATTTTAAACTTAAAAATAAAAGAGAAAGTAAGTATAAAAATGTATAAAAATTAAATACTCTTATTTGAGTTGAAAAAATCAGTAAACTCATATAAAAAGGGATTTTGTGATATTGTAATAAAATCTTAAAGTAAATAAAATAATTTAAGTAAAGGGCATCATAAAGATTTTCAATTATAACAAATTAATTTGATTCAAAAGATGACTCAAATAGACAAGAAAGTAAATTAAAAGTAGTCTAAGAAAAATATTAATGTGAAATGAAAAGCATAAAGATAATTTGGAGAAAATAGGGCTATTTAACTATCTTTTTTATGAAGTAATCTTAAAATGCCTAACAATAAAATAAAAAATAGCAATTTACAATTGAGGCAATATATAAATAAATTTATAAACTTAAGTACATTCTTGTCAAAGATTAAAACTAGACCCCTATCTTTCACCCTGAACTAAACAAAAATCCAAGTGGATTAAAGATCTAAGTATTAAAACAGAAACACTAAACTTGCCGGAATATAAATTAGGCAGATCTCTTGAAGACGTGAGCAAAGGAAAAGACTTTATGAACAAATCCTCAGTACCATGGGAACAAGCACAAAGAGTCAACAACTAGGATCTCATCTTATCACAAAGCTTCTGCACACTGTAAGAGAAACCACCAACAAAGATAAGAGACAACCTATAATGTGTGAAAAAATTTTACCAGCTGTTCCTCAGACAAAGGTCTACTGTCTAAAATATATAAAGAACTCAAAAAAAAAAAAAATCTGGACACCCAAATATAAAGGCCCAATTCAAAAATAAGCAGCTGAAATGAACATTTCTCAGACAAAGAGGTAGAAATAGCAAGTAAACAAATGAAAAAGTGTTCAACATTACTGATCCTTCAAAAGTTGCAAATGAAAATAACACTGAGATTCCATCTCACCCCACAAAGAATGGCTGCCATCAAGAAATCCACCAATAACAGATGCTGGAGGGGTTGCTGGGAGAAAGGAACCCTTCTCCATTGTTGGTGTGAGTGCAGATTGGTGCAACCACTGTGGAAATCAATATGGAGAGGAGACACTTCAAACAACTAGGATTAGAAGCCCCATTTGAACCATCTATTTCTCTACTTGTATCTTCCCAAAAGAATTGAAAGCATCATACCACAGTGATATATGCACACACCATGTTTATAGCGAAGCAGTTTGTAATAGCTAAAACTTGGAAACAGCTCAATTATCCATCAACTGGAAACTGTATACAGAAGACATTGTTTCATAAAATGAAATACTACTTTGTTATAAAGAATGAGAAACTAAAGACATTTATAGCTAAGTGGATGAATATTGAGGACATACTTAAGTGAAATTAATAGGACGTACATGTGTAATACAATACAAAATAGTTTCTCTGGTGTGAAAATCTAAAAGTGCAAATAAGGATCAAAATGTATAATTGATTTTGCATAATGGGAAGAAATGGTCAAAGAGTAAGGGAAGTGGGAGCAGTAGGGAAAAGGAAAAGAGGAGAAAGGAAAAAAATGGAAACAGTCTTTGTAAATAGGGAGGGTTGGAGGGGGTGAAGGGAGGCTAGGGTAATAGGGAAAAATGAGAACCATGATACATCATGTAAAGGTACAAGATCCCAATGATGAATGTAACTGTTTGATATACCTAAAATGTACCAATAAACTTGAAGGAAAAATAATACATTCTATTAGTACAACTGTTGTTTATTTTAAATGTGTAAATTTGAGTTGCAAATATATTTTTCAATGTGTACATCAACCTCCCTTTATACTCTAAATGTAAATTGTCCTAAAATTGTATCTGCTTTCATAATTATGACATTAAAGTGGATCATCAGCTGACATCAGTCTGCACCATGGAGAAGAGAGATCATAATTTAATAAATTAAATTTGAAGAATCTCTTTGACTATGATCCAAAATTGTGATTATCTTGCTTCCTAAAAATAGGGCCTGATTTAGTAAACTATAATAAAAATTATGTTTTTCTAAGTTCTTCTTCTTCTAGGACTCAATATAAGTTCATGTCTAAGGCTAAAACCAAAAAAAAACTCATAAAAAAATATATGTATTTGTAATGATTATAATTTCAACATTTAAAAATAACTATAGCTTGCTGAAATGGTTCTAAAAGAGCAATTCATTAAAATTTTATCATTATTTTTCATTCTTTTGTTGCATTGTATGTTTGCATGAAATTTTTGCAACTCCATACCCAACACCTGAGGCTAAATTACTGTAGCATTATACAGAAGATATTTATGTCAGGAAATTGTAAATTTTTCCTATATTCTTTTATTTATTTGTTCTCATTATACGAATACAGTCCCACTGCACTAATAGTATGCACTTAATCCTTTCATTTCATGTTCTTTCCTTTGTCAGTCACTGATTTTAAAGGATTGCGAAAGCTAGTATCGAATTGGTACACGTAAGGCAGGTGGAGTATCCAACAGCACAGCTGTATATGTAGTGACAGGGAAGACATCTCTGAATAGGATAGTGTTTGCGGGATATATGATCTGAGGTAAGAAAGAGCAGGTGAGAATATCTTGAAAATCTATTTTCAGCGCGTTAATGGAGTGCGAGAGCCCTGATGAATCTAAGGAAGTTGATGTGAAGAGGAAAGTAACATAACTTAATTAAACATTTATTCTTAGTGGGTACTAATTATACTACCTATTGGACTCTGCTGTGACATTTCCTTGTATGTAAACATACTTTGATTCTTCTATGCCCATTTCCCTGCCTCACCACACTCTTCTCCCACCCTCTCATATACCTTGCCCCTTGTCTAATATGCCTTCTACGTTCATCTCATCTATGTTTTCAGATCCCACATATAAAGAGAAAAATTGAAACAATTTTTCTTTAGGAGTCTGTCTCATTTAGTTTAACATGGGTATCGATATGTCTATCATCTTCCTGCAAAAAGCGTCATTTCCATATTTATGGCTGAATGATACTCTGTGGTGTATAAAAACCACGTCTTCTTCGTTCATATCAGTTAATGAACTAGACTGATGAACTCATTGACATTCTAAAAGACATCTTCTTGTCGATCTACGAAAATGTATTGAAATTAACCAGGAAAGTGAGCATCTGAATGAATTAGTTGCCTTGCTCACACTTCCATGGGAAATATAACACAAAGCAGGATGATAGAAAATGATCTATAAAGAGCGGATCAGGATTCAATATTATTTATTTATGTGTTTGTTTATTTATTATTTTGGTCCGGGGGATCGAACTTAGGTATTTGTGCTTGCAAGGCAGGCGCAGCACCACTGAGCTAAATCCCCGGCCCACTCTAGGTGTGGAAAATTGAGCAGCCTTCCTATGTTAGGAAACACCAGGGAAGCAAGCAGTTCAGGTTATGTTTACGCTGTTTCTTCCACATCCGTTCTGATTTGCGGAGTGAAGATTTCTCCCTCTGGTGGATTGGAGAGGTGTCGACACTGAAAGATGAAATGGAGAAAAGAGATGAAAATTTACCTATAGTGCATGCAGGATTTGCTGATAGTGCTTATTCAGAGCAGCGGGCTGAATAAGGGAAAGAACTAATCAAGGAGGACAGAAAGAAGTCTCAATGAAGAAACTAGGGAGCAATTGATACTCGAGGGCAGAGGACATAGCTTTTCTGTCATCATTATTTCATTCTTAAATCTATCCTGGGTTACAGAATATCTAGTCATTTTATATTTATTTTATGTACTTGGGAAACGCATAAATTCATTCACATTCTTATATGTTAAACATATGGCAAGCTGGGCCTGGTGGTGCACGCCTGTAATCCCAGCACTCGGGAGGCTGAGGCGGGAGGATCGCTGTGAATTCGGGACCAGCCTGGGCTACATAGTAAGTTCCAGGGCAGTCTGGACTACACAGTGAAACCCTGTCTCAAAAAATCAAATGAAATAAAAAAACATATGACATTATGTATAGATTAAAATCTGCATCACATATTGTGTAATAATATTTCCAGTAGTACAATGTTATTAAATATTGACAATATTCCTAGAATGTTATCTGAATTCTAGATTTACATTGCAACCCAATAAAGAGGTCTTGAAATAAAATTTAAAATTCTACAACAATAGTAGTAATTTAAATAGATGAAAATAATTTAGCTATCACAAACCTCACTAACTTAACACATGTAGCCTTTGGACAGATTACTTAAATTTTATTGATTATAGATGCTTTACTCAGAAGAAAGAAATAAGCTTATAAAGTTCATCTTTCTTTTTATTCTGGGCCTACATGTTAAAACTTTCTACTATGAAAACCAGCTATCTTATAATATGGTTATAGCATTATAGCACGATTAATAGAGTAGACAGAAGAAATATAGAAATTCGTTTTTTAAAATTGTTAGACATTTTGAATTTAAACATTTTATTTAAAATGGAATGATTAGAAGTGTGTGTGTGTGTGTGTGTGTGTGCGTGTGCATGTGTATTTATGAAACAATTGCTTCCTGGTGTCATTGTTCCTTTTTTAAATGACTGTAATGCTTGAAGTAGAATTGAAAAGGAAGATTTATACCACTGCACAAAGGATTTGAATATTTGGCTAACAGTAATGTAACTGTTTCTCTTCCCATTGCTTTCCAACTATAGCTTTGAGTGTAGTCATGATTTTACATAGCTTAGCTCTGACTTGGCTAATATAAATCACTCTGTTGATTCTCTTGACACTTTTGGGTTAGAATAAAAAAGATACAACTGTATTAATTTTCTGGGATTTATTTGTAGTGTACATCCCAAAGTTTGCAGCACTCCTTGTCTGAAATAAGTGTAGCCCTTGGATTGTAGAAGAGGAGATTCGTACAAGGGTTTGAAGGCTAAAATAAAAGGGCCCATGAAGTAGGCTTTGGAAGATAATCAATGGAATCAGTAAGTCTGGAAAATGCTTTCAAGAGAATTCCAGAAATAGGGAATTTTCAAAAGATGGTAAAATTTTTCTTTTGAGGAAAATAATTGCATTATAAGATTAATATTCAATCCTATTTGTATAGTGAAGAAATGACACTGCAGCTCTATTAAAGACAGAATAGAGATGTGAAAAGTAAAGATGTAGGACATTTGCTACAAGGTATTTTGTAGTGAAATATAAAGTCTTCACAATGCCACAAAATATCATAATATATTTTAATGTTGGTTTACCTTACTGGAAAGAAACTGAGTTGAGGCATCACAGTCCCAGACTTGAAGTTATATTATAAATTTTCAGACAAAGAAAAGCATAGCACTGGCCCCAAACAGACAATGAAACAGAACAAAGCATTCAGAAACAACCCCAAACATATTCAACTATTTGATCTTTGACAAATAGTCCATAAATATACAGTAGAAGAAAGATACTGTTTTTAATAAATGGTGTTTGGAATATTGGTTATACGCATGCAGAAGATTGAATCTGTACTCATATGTCTCATCATGGACTAAACTAAAATCAAAATTGATCAAAGAGGTAATGTTACAACAGAAACATTTAATCCACTGGAAGATAAAATGGCTGAAATTCTTGAAGCCAATCATAAGAAAGGACTCTCGGAACAAAACTCTGTTGCAAAGGAAATACTAGCAAGCATCAACAAATCAGAATCCACATCAAATTAAAAGAACACACATTTGTAACACAAATGTAACAACCAGAATAGAGAAAAGACCACCTACAGAATGAGAAAAACATTGCTAGCAATTCCTCAGAGCACTAATTTCTAATATACAAGAAGAATACAAAATAATTACCCCCCCAAAGAAAAGACTCAATTAATAAATAGGCAAGTGAAATGAAGAGACTTTTCGCAAAAGTACAAATGGGCAGAAAGTATGTGGAGAAATGTGCAGTATCATTGGCCACAGAGAAATAAAAAATTAATATAATCTTGAAATTGCATCTCACTCCAGACAGATGGCTGTCATTAAGAAATCAAATAATAACAAATTGTGAAGAGACTGCAGGGAAAATGTGACGCTCCTACATTAATTTGAAGTAAAAAAATGCTATATTTGTACACATTTAAAAAAAATCTTTGATTTTTAAAATATTTTTCTGTACTAGCAGTATGTTGTTTTAGACAGTATGAGCTGTAGCTCCCAGTTAGCCCTGTTATGAGAGTGAACAACCAATCTTATGAGAGTAAACAACTATGTTGTTAAATTACGTTTAGTAGACTAAATGTTTTAAATGTATTTTAATTTATAATGGCTTTATCTAAACATGAATTCAGAGTAAACTGAATAGCTTCTTGGAGTAGCTATACTCATTTCCAACAAAGCAGATTTCCAGATAAAATTATGATCTATAAAAGGAATGAAAACTAAAATTAGTAAGAGAGACAATGACAGTCCCTAAATACTGGTGAATAGAACACTCCACCAAGAAGAAAATAAATTGAAATATTTATGGATCAAACATTGGTATGACTAATTTAATTTTTTTAAAAAGCACTACTGTACATAAAAGGTTTCATAAACCTTAATATATGTATATTGAGTGATTGAAAACTCTTGTACAGATAGGTCAACTAAACAAAATGTCATCACATAAAAAGTAGAATAAGTGCACCATAGATAAAATAGACAATACATCTCCACAGTGTTCTGTCTGACAATTGTGGAATACATACACTTTCCAGAAGCGCATGGAACTTTCTCAAAAATAGATGATATGCCAGGTCATTAAACATTTCTTAAGAAGCTGAAGAAAAGCAATAAAATTAGCTCATGCACCTTATGAAGTCCAGTGAAATGAAACTAGAAATTCACCTCTAAACAAACTGGAGAAACTGCACAAGCAAATGGAAACTGAACGGCAAATTCTGAACGAGTCAATCACGGAAGAAATGGGTCGGCCGATTTTTAAAATACACAGTTTCTAAAATTGAACAAAAATGGAATCCTAAAATGCTAGACTCTTCTCAGACACACTTCAAGTAGATCTAAGAGGAGATTTTATAGTTTATTTTCAGTGTTACAATGAGAAACATTAAAAATCACAGGCCAAGTTTGAGGACACCAGCCATAAAAAAGACCACCTAGATGTGAATCCTGTACATGGTCTTGACTACATATTTGACCTTAAGGATTTTTCTTGTATTTTATGTTAATTTTTTCATTTATAAAAGACTCAAAATACTCAGAATTAAAGAATATAACATAGAAGAGTATTTAAAACAAAGTCTTTTAAGGGATAAGAATCCCAGGTATGTTGGCTATTAGTACTAGTATCTATGTCAGGAATATAGATTTGATAAAGTATCCAACCTAATTTTTCAGAGTAAAAGTAAGGGTAAGTTGTCATAAAGTCATCACAAATATTATTACTCAAAATAAATATTTAGTATGTTAAATGAAATTCAAATTGTTTATGGGAAATGGTATATTTATTTCTTATGGGTTTGTTTTAAACAAGCTGCGTTTTACATATGAGTCTTCCACTAATATAGAAGTATTTTTCCTTCAGCATTTATTTCTGTTTTTTTTTTGTAAAAATTTAGTTATTCTAGAAAATGTTTTACTCATAACTTGGAATGTGTGTGCAATAATTTTTATGCTTTGAAACTCCAGAAAATAATATGCTTAACTTTCTGAGGCTCCAGATTAGAATCACTCTGTAGGGTTTTTGTTTTGTTTCTAATTTCTTGGTTTTCAGCACATCTTCATATGGCCAAATATTTCTACCATACAAGTCAATTCTCTAAGCAAAATCACGACCACCAATTAAGAAAGAATGCCTCAATTTTTTCCAAGTAGGTAATGTCAACTTAGATCCGTATTCTGAACTGAGAGATGGGCATCTTGGATTGGATCCATAGAATAATCCGAACTTAATAGGAAAGATATTTACTCTACATACAGGTAGTGACACATTCTGCAAGATAAATGCAAGAATATATTATTCCTATAACAGTTTTTATAGCTTTTAAAATAGAATTAAGGGTACAGATGTAGATCATTTATTATTTCTACTCTGTACTTCTACATCTGGAAAGATGTTAGTTCTTCAATTATCTACCAGCCATGTAGAAACAATTGATGGAAAAAGCTGACAAAATTTGAGCTTTGATGCTTAATGTACTGTAGGTTCTGAATACATTCACTGGATAGAAAGGATCATCTCAAAGTTATATTTTGTGAAGTACAACATCAAAAACAAGTGTCCCAAACCATAATTGCCTAGTGTATTTCATGTGATACTGTATTGCAAAAAATAAATATTGTACAAATTACCTGGCTAACTCTAACAATATTTGCTATGCACCAACTAATGATACTTTTGCAGAATGAGATTTCTACCAATAGAAGTTTCCTTTTAAAATTTACTCTTCAGAAGCTTTATATTTTATATTGAACAACATTTTCTCATGAGAGTCACATGGTATATGATAAAGATACACATTTCAATCTCATCCACAAAAGGACTGAAACAGAATTTTTAAAGGAAAGATGTAGGTATTTGATCATTAAGGTATAAATGTAAATAGATTTTATAATACTACCAATTTATGAGTGTGTAAGGGCTAAAAGGTAAAATAGATAATGTGAACGGGAGGAAAAGGGGCAAAGGGAAAGGGGAAGTGGTAAGGGTAGGGGAAAGGAAAGAAGGGAATGGAACAGATATGAGAAAATGAACAAAACTGGAAACAAAGTCTTTGTAGAAAGGGAGGGAGGGAGAGGGTGAAAGGAGGGCAAGGGAATGGGGAAAAATCAGAACAGAGACTGATTATGTAAAGGTAAAAATTTCCAACGGTGAATGTTATTATAATGTATACATTAAATATACCAATAAAATTAATTAAAACATAAATAGTAACTGTACGTGTTTTGTTTAGATTTGATCAGCTTGAACATTTTACCTACTTAAATAGAGAGAGATGTTACATATATTAATAATTCACTTGGACGTTTGTGTTTTTTTCTAAATAGTTTTATAATTTTCTTCTATTTACTTTTTTCTAATATACTGTAATGGGTAGACAATTCACTAGCAATTATTGGGCAATTATTACTCTCCTAAATCCATTAAACAAAAACAAATATAGTGTGATATTTGAACTTAATCCTTTCCATTGTAGAAGTTAATCTGTTTTTATTTATTAAGATACAAACAAATGTTATTTTAAAAAGTGAAATAGTTTAGAAATACATTTATTTTTCTTTGTTAGCAGGTTTTATGAGTGGAATTGCATCCTACCAACAAAAAAATGTGGTGAAATTCTAAACCCAAATACCTCCAAAGGTGACAGAAGTTGAACATAGAAAATCAAACTCAAATATTAATTATATGGGCTTTGATTAAGAAGGCCTTATTGCTGGGAAGACTAAACTTTAGACAAGCTTCCTCCAGGATCTAAGTCCCTGGCTTCCCTTTCTTAGAGATTTTACACTGGAAAATTTGAAATTATAAATATATTTTTCTATTTTTGTGACAATTAAATTTTTTCTCAGCATCTTTCCAACTTTACAATTCTGGAATGTCTTTCTCTAGTACTGGAGAACTTTGATATATAAACATCAAGAAAGATAGAGCATTTGTCTTCTAGTTCTTATTGGAGGACAGAAGTCTAACTTCAGTAAGCACAATTACCAAACACAGAATGTTTAATCACAGTTATAATTAACCTTTAGCACCTTCTTGTTATTTTAAACTAGCCCTTAACAATGTTCTTGCCATTTGGTTCAGCAAAATTTTATTTAATCTACCCTTTACTGTCATTATCTTGACCCTCTAGAAATAGTCTTTGAATAAAGTCTATTTTTCATTTTCAACTTGGCCAGTGCAATTTTTATATAGCAGCATTAATTGAACACGGCGAGTGTCTTACTAAAGGGGACAATTCAGACATAAAGATGGATATATCCACAGGGATAATGAGAATGTGAGGAAAGATGGAAACAAAGAACTGAGAGATACAGACATCAGTGAACAGGAGAGATTTCCCGAAATTCACCACATACTAAGAAAGAGACATGGAATGCTCTTTCCCCATGGTAGGCAGGTAGGTAGCCATTAGCTGGCTGAAGGGACCAAGGGAGAAGGGTCCCAAAAAGCATGTATTGCCAATAAAGAAACAAAGAATTCAATGCTCTACAGGCAGCTAGGTAAGACAGAAACTAATATTCAGTTAAAGAGATATTGGGCCCTCAAAGAAGCTAAACCAGGAAGACACATCAAAATTGCAGCCAAATGCAAATGTGAAAAGGTCCAGGACTTAAGGTGGAGACATGGAGATGGACAGCCAGGCCCACGAGCCCCCTTTGAGATAACAACAACTAGGGATCATACTGTAAGTAGCACAACCTGCTCCAGTGGACCCACATAGGCATTAGATGCATATAGGGGTGACCATAATTTCTGAACCCACATTCCCTGCACTTTCTAGGAATCCTATTGTTCTTTCCATGTACCCTTCCTGCATGACTCATGTCCCTATTGGATCACTGTAGCTAAGCAACTATACTTGTAACCCTATAGGCTGATTGTAGCTTGACCAACATCGTATCCTTGTGATTTTGCTGTGAATTACCTTTGATAAAGAGCCTTGATGGCCACCCACTCAAGAACCCTCCTGGAAACCCAAGAGCTGTTCTTTTTATTTCCAATAAAAATCAGTTACTTCTTTTAATGCATGATTTCATTAATGGGTGTAGTGTGTTCATGGACTTGGCTCATCTGACATCTAAGAGTTTGGGCATTATTTTCCCCATAACAGAGGTATAATGCATTTACAAGCCTTTGTCAGGCCTCAGACTGAAAGTAATGCTATAGAGTACAATGCCATTTTGAAACTGTATGTTATCCACTGTCTTCCTGATACTTGCCATCGGGTCTTCTCTTTCAAAACATATAGCATTCATGTCTGCCATGTGCTACAGAGCTCAATAGCCTCCGAAAAGGAAATGTCCTCTAGTCCTTCATGCCTTGGGGTGAGCTCTTTTTTAATTAATAATTTATCTTTCATAAATTTATAAATAAGTTTCTTACATGATCCGAGTCCCTGAGACAACAGTCACCATCTAAAAAGGATAGAAAGATATTTTGCAGTTTCTAAATTACTTCTATGAAAGATGCAGATCAACATGGTTAGCCTAGTTCCTTGAACCCCGGGATTAACTCCTCTGTGCATAAAAAATACCCCAAACACACTCAGTGCATGCGTTTCTGCATGCTTGACTACTTTCTTGACTAAATTCTTTCATCAAGGGTACAAAGAACCTAGGACTATGAAAAGAAGAATAGGTTCCTTTCTGTGTAGAGACTGAACTTCCCATGAAAGCTCAGACCTTCAAAAGTAACTGTCCCTGTTTTGATTTTGGACTTCTGTCCCTCAAAATTATGAGAAACTTCATTTTTTGCTTGAATTATACATCTGTGGTGCTGTGCTTCGCTATGATACTCCTAAGATACAAATACTTTATGTAAAGTATGAAAAGATCAGTGATTGATAACCAAGAAAGATACCAAAGACAAATTCTGTTGTCAACAATCCAAGATTTCTTTCTTGTTTGTCCTTTGGCAATAGATTATCAATAGTGGGCTTATTATCCTTTTCTTAGTCAGTACTGGCTTTTTTTTTTTTGGGCATAGTAAGTTTGCCATCATTGTCATTAGACATTAAAAAAATGGATAGATCATGGTCATATAACTTTTAGAGGAGAAATGGTGAAGTTAATTGGGAGCAAACTTCCAGTGATCAAAAAATTTAAAAACATAAAAAAACAGGATCAACCATGTGAATAGGAAGAAAAGGGCTAATGGTGTAGGGGAAGTGAAGTGTAGGGGAGAGGAAATAGGGGAAGGAAACAATATGAGAAAAGGGAAAACTGGTAGCAAAGTCTTTGTAGGAGGGAAGGGTGGAGTGGTTGAAGGGCAGGCAGGGGTATGGTGAAAAAAACGAGAACCAAGGCCTGTCATGTAAAGGTGCAAGATTGGAATGATAAATGTAACTGTACTTTATACTTAAAAAGTACCAGTAAACTCAACGAAAGGAAAAAAAAAAAAAAACAGGGCTTCTAAAGAAGACACTGACAAGAGCATAAACATAACTAGATACAAAATACAGTAGTAAAATACAGTGGTAACAGCCAAATTAACTCTTAGGTTCCAGCCCAGCTGAGAATATTGTGAATACAATCTATGCTTGTGGCAAAGCTGAAAGTAAACAACACACAGATTTATTACCTTTGAGAACAGGCAGACGTGGAAGAAGAGAAAAATGTATTAGTGCACGATGTTCCCAAGGTTTGAAGCTCAGTTCTTGGTTGAGTAATGAAGAAATTAACCAAGATTAATATACATTTTGCCAAGGCAAGTAGAAGAGGTGCCACTTGCTCAGTACCAGAGATGGGTATCTAACATCGATAAGAAATCGAAGCCTTATTTTAAAGAGGAAAAACTGCCTAGTGATAAAGATAATGAAAGCAATGAAGTTCATAGAGTGAATAGATCTGACAAGCACCACCATATTTTATTTTTAGAGGTAACAAAGTACATTTTTTAATTACAGTAGGCACTAAGAAAAGATTAGTCGGAAAACATAAATTTTGTCAGCCCTCTATTTTTGAGAGCTGCTTGGCTGAGACCTCAGTATAATCATATTATATTTAATTCTACTACTTTATAACTGATATGATTTTTATAAACAGGTCATCATTGAATACAAAAGCAAATAAATGATAGAGAACTATCTCATAGAATTGTGGTTTAATCTCACTGTATTAATTTTCTACTGCTGCTCTAAAACACTACCACAAATTTAGTTGCTTAAAACAACAAAAACTGTATTATCTTACAGTTCTGTAGACTAAATGTCAACGTGGGCTAAAACAAAGGAATGTGTTCCTTTCTGAAAGCACTGGGGAGAAGCTTTTGTTCCTCGCTGCTCACTCTGCCTTTCCCTCTTCTAAGCTTACATTAAAGTTTACATTGTTTAGCTCTTAGTTGTCTTCTTCGTTGTTAGAGACTCCAATAATGAGTTGAGTCCTTTCTGTGTCCCATTACTCCGGCTTCTTCTTCCTCACAGTTTCACATTAAAGGAATCTTGTGATTCCATTAGGTCCCCCAGATAATTCTTTCTGTATGTTTCTTTTTTGTTATTTTTATCTTAGGGTCAGATAATCAGTAATTATAATTCTGACTGCAGCTTCAATTTTTCTTTGCTTTGTAAAGTAATATTTACCCATTTTAGGAAAAGGGACAAGGGCATGTTTTGGAGAATGATTTCGCCTTCCAAGCTGACATGTTTCGCCCGAAGAAAGTACACTGTCAATCTGATCAGATATTCTCTATACAAATATTCAGCCTCTGAATTTGCTTCATATTAGTCCGAAATGAGACTGCAGCTCTGTGGCTTACGTGAACTTTACACGTAAAATGCCTCATGTTACAGATGTGATCACTAAGTTCTCTACGTTTTCAAAGAAATAATTTGTCAAGCTTATCTCCCTTGTTTGGAGAGCTAGGAAACTAATTAACCCAACCTGGTTTAAGAAGTGCTGCGTTGGGCCGGAGATTTAGCTCAGTGGTTCGGTGGCCTGCCTTGTAAGCCGGAGGACCGGAGTTCAATCCCCGGTACACACACACACAAAAAAGAAGTGCTGTGTCGTAACCAAAGTCTATAGTTCGTTATTCTTGATCATAGATGTGCATACACAGTAACTTTTCCATTCTGATTTTTAGCATTTGGCATTAATTCATGCTCTTCATACTAAACTTCAAGGAAAACACAAAGAAAATACTGCATCCACTACATAATGTCCAAACAAAATGGACAGAGTGGTGTTGCTTCAAACTTACCTGGTTACCCTTTCCAGCTGCTGAATATCCCATCTATTTAAATTGAAATCCTCTCCCAGTACGCCCTGTGAGTGCTGCTCTGGATCATACTACTTCAGACTACCCCATGCCCTGTGGCTTCTCTAAAACTCCAGATCTAGACTTTGCAGTGACAGAATGCTCTGAATCAGTCTCTCTCTAGTCTTCTCTGACAATTTCTCTAGGCCATAAGACAGTAATCCTCCTTTTTTTTTTCTTTCTGTTATGTCCTTTTTCTACTGTTGTCAGCAGAAAGAGCAGAGGCATTATCGAAAGCATTAATACAATGGAAAGTGTAATAAAACACAACTGTATTAGATAAAAAGGCGTTTCTTCCTGTATTGATCAGAAAGGCTGAGATATAAACTCCAAGTATTATAGAGGACAAAACATTTAACATCTCAAAATATTCCCCATATTTCCAATGGACACATATGAAACGATTCTTTATACCTTTCTCAGACAATAAAATCCTCTCTCATTACAATTCTATAAAAGTTTTTTTTTTTTAATAAGACATTCACATCTTTAGGAAAAAAGAAATGGCTTTCTGAATTCATTAAACCACTCTCAAAGTTACATATCTTCAAAGTTACACTTTCTGGCAGCTATACTCAAAATTTGTACTTTACAAATACAAAAAGTGTCTCTTCAGAACATTTAAAATGTGCTAGAGGAACATCACAGCATTATAAAAATAACGTTATACATATTAATATATTTGTTTCTCTTATGTTAGGCTAAAATTACTTGCTATATAGTAAAAATAACACTGTCAATCAGTAAACATTACACTTATTTCCACTATTGTGAATTTCTGCTATTGGTGAAATGCTCTGAAAATTTTTCCACTTCTTGTTTCCTTACATTCCTCAAAATCTGTAGGTGGGAATAGAGGGATAGCTCATAAATATTTCTTCCATGTCATATTTTTAGAAAGATTCAGGCAGGCCTTCAGGTGGAGTGGCATAATAAAATAAAATTATGCACTAATATTTTCTTACCTACAAAGTAACAGAAGTATTTATCACTTTCAAATAAGTCCTTCAATTTTACTACATGTTTGTCTCTCAAATTTTAAACACACACACACACACACACACACACACACACATATATGTCTCACATGTAATGATCAAATAACATAGAATTGCCAAGGTTGTGTTTGTAAAAAACAGATAAACTCTGGACAGAAAAAATAATACAATATGCAAGTGTATTCTAATAAGAATAGCTGTGTGACAAAGGCATAAAGCTAGCTATTATTTTTTAATATTGAAAACTAAAACTGAAAAAATGTATTTCTATACTTCTGAAAATTCATGTCAGGAAGATAAATTCCTTAATTTTAATTTAGCAAAATATAAATAAATATTTACCTGGATAGACATTAACAATAAATGAACAATCAACTGGTAACTTTCTAGAAAATAAACATGTATTCCAGATGACTTTTTTATTCATTAAATTTATTGGTACATTTTAGTTAGACAATACAATGACATTTATCATTGGGAAATTTTACCTTTACACAACTTATCTTGGTTCTTATTTATCCTTCATCACCCTGCACTCCCTTCAACCCTTTCACCCTTCCCTATTTTCAAAGACTGCATTTCCAGTTTTGTTATTCCCCCTTATTTCCTTTCCCCTACCCACCTTCCCTTCCCCTTTGGATCTTTTCTTCCTATTTCACGTTATCTGTTATACATTTTGATCCTTATTCACATTTTCAGTTTCTCACACCAGAGAAACTATTTGGTATTTATACATGTTTTTCCATTAACTGGAGACTGGATAAAGAAGATTATTATTTTTTTCAATAAAATGGAGTACTACTCAGCCCTAAAGAATGAGAAACTAATGGCATTTATAGCTAAATGGATTCGCATTGAGGCCATACTCTGAAGTGAAATAAATATTCTAGGTAATTTAAAAAATGTACTAAACATTTGTGGAAAAATATTTCCAATAATATGATTATTTCAATGATCTGAATTAAGAAATATTGGTAAGCTCCTTGAAAATGTAAAGGAAACAAGAAGAAAAGAATAATGCAGGTATACATATTAAAAGATAACACATAATGAGCCATTTGTTTTCTTACAATTCAACAGCAGAGAATTGATCAACATGTTCTTGCACATTGTCAGATTAGAGAATAACTATGCAACTTTAACAATATAAGAAGAAAAAGTGGCTTAACAATTGTGTATCATTTCATGATTTTAAGTCTTAATAAGTTAAAAAAGAACATACATAAACTAATAATGACGATTTCTAAAAAAGTGTAATAATCCAGTGCCTGCCTCATAAGCGTGAGGGCCTGAGTTCAATCCCCTGTGCCAAAAAACAAAACAAAGCAAAACAAAACAAACAAACAAAAAACAAAAAGTATAATAAGATATTATGTGTCAGGAAATAAAACATATAGTATGATACCTAACAAAGTGCTCTGTGTTGGAAAAGTGCTTGAAAATAGAAACACAAAACTTTACAGGAATATTTTTGTAGACAGGTTAACAGGACACTGCACATATGAATATATCTTCAAAATATCTATGCATTTAAAGTAACTGAAATCACAATCCAAACAAAATATATTAATGTGTATTTGTTCATCTAATTTATGCAGAACGTTCGCATTATTGTTTACAATTTAAAAATGGAAAAATAATCATCACTATTTGAAAAAGAGGTTTAGCTCTTAAACAGTTGGTCCCAGATACATCATTCATATAAATGTAAAAAAGTAAATCTACATTTTAAAAATTATGATAGAAAATAATAACAATATACTTGGATCGGGAAAATGTTTTTCTTATTTCAAATTATGTGTATGCAGTTAAGCCTCACCTTAAACTCAGTCTACAGTTCAGGCTGGCCTCAAACTCCTGGCAGTCCTCCTGCCTCTGCTTCTCAAGTGCTGGGATTACAGAGGTGTGTGCCCAGTAGAAGCCCAGAAGATGAGGAATACGTTCGCATTATTGTTTACAATTTAAAAATGGAAAAATAATCATCACTATTTGAAAAAGAGGTTCAGCTCTTAAACAGTTGGTCCCAGATACATCATTCATATAAATGTAAAAAAGTAAATCTACATTTTAAAAATTATGATAGAAAATAATAACAATATACTTGGATCGGGAAAATGTTTTTCTTATTTCAAATTATGTGTATGCAGTTAAGCCTCACCTTAAACTCAGTCTACAGTTCAGGCTGGCCTCAAACTCCTGGCAGTCCTCCTGCCTCTGCTTCTCAAGTGCTGGGATTACAGAGGTGTGTGCCCAGTAGAAGCCCAGAAGATGAGGAATAATTTGCTAAAGATGACTCATAAATTATAGAAAGAAAGGAAAACATGGATAAAGTCAATTGAATTTACAAAAATCTGTTCATTTTTTATAACAAATGAGAAGCCAAACATAGATGATAATATTTCTCAAACAAACAAATCAGAGTTACTACTCAGAGAAAAAATATATAGTGTGTTAAACAGGGAAAAATCATGTGTATGCATGTGTGTAAGTGTGTGTGTGTGTGTGTGTTTGTGTGTAAGAAATAATCTAACAAAATTTTAAAGTGATAAGAGCCAGAAGAGGGATTTAACAACAGTTGACGTATGAATAATAAAGAGAAGTATACAGCAGAGAAATATACATATTTAAAATCCACAGTGACAAATTTGAATAATATCATATGTTGGGTAAAACTAATTATTGACAGACATGGAGAAATGGACCCCTTAACTAATTGCTTAGTAAATACTCATCGTACTGTAAATGGATGCAGGTACTTTGGAAAATGATTTGGCTTTACTTAGTTTCGTTGCCATGTGGGTGAGTGACATAGCGATCTTATTATGTGGTGTGTGATCTAGAGACGATATTGTACATGGGTGCTAGGAGACATAAAATCAAAATTTTCCTAGTAACCTAGTGATAATAGCAAAATACTGGAAAAAAAATCTCAAATGTCCATTAACTGTTGAATAGGCTGCAGCTGTATGCTTCAATTTTGATAAATCTTGAAGCATAACCTTGACTTGAATAACAAGCCAGAAAAAGAATATATAATAATTTCATTCATATAAATTTAGAATAGAGCGTAACGATGGGCAGTAAAACCCTGAAAAAGAGAAATTTAGGAGCTTTAATAGAGCATCCATCAGTATAAATGGTTACTACTTAATGAGTGAACTCCACAGAGGACAAATGAGGGCTTTTAAGGTATTAAGTGGAATTATAATATATTGTGTTTGTTTTGTCATTATTATTTAATTATAAATCTAAGTTGCATACAGCAGTTAGTTATATCCATGTATCACAATTCAAACACACTCTAAATGAATGCAGTACTATTACTGTATTAGATCCACAAACTCGAGGCATAGTAACCCACTAGAACTGCAGAGGTTTTCAAATTAAGGAGATGCAGCGTTGAATATTTACCACACCATTTACAGGTTTTGTGACCTGGGCTTTCCATAAGTACTAAATGAAATAATGAATGTAAAATGCTGACAGAATGCTTGGCACCTAGGTGCTCATCTGGAGAATCAGCATGAAGGAAATGAACACTCTGTGAACTACTGCAGTTTCAACAGAAATGAGGGTGTGTTCACTGCAGCAGCTACATTGTAGCAGGAATTGTCAAAATGTGAATGAAAAATGCACAGGCATAACAGCCTCCAATAAATAGCACTAGGAAAGCAGGGTTTCATCCTACTCAGGCATCACACGCATAGGGATAGGAAGGATGAGAGAGAAACTCCCTTCTTGCTCTGAGACTCTTTCACCCTCAGATGATCTATCATTGTATGCAGAGCACATTGGCAGATTTATCCTCATGATTCAGGTGGCTCCACAGTGGTTCAGGTGAAAGTATTTCAGTAGTGCCATAAAGTGGGAACTCATAAATGACAGTCTATTATTGGGTGACAAGCTCTGGCCCAGTGACTTTGTTTGTGACTTTGTATAGATTCTGCAGTCATACTTTCATTGTTATCAGCTTCAGAGAGAGGGGGAGAGAAAAAAAATACATTGCAAAGACACTGACCACAAATTTAAAAACCTACTTCATATGTCTTCATATGGGCAAGGAGGATAAACAGTTTAAAATAGTTGGAGCAATTCAGAATAATTACATTGTTGCAATCCTTACGAGCAGAGAGACTAGGTGTGTTTTATGGTTTCCTTATCCTGTAAATTAACTATTGTTTATGTATTCTGTGCACAACCACTAATTTTCACTCTTTTCATTTTATCTCCATGATAGTCAATGGTGCATATCACTGATTAAACAGTCTGTCAAAATATGTGTGTGTGTGTGTGTGTGTGTGTGTGTGTGTATCCACGCATATGGCTGTGGATATGGCTGAGAGTAGAAAATACCTGTGGCAAATAATATATGGCTGGATATGGCTGAGAGTAGAAAATACCTGTGGCAAATATTTCTTGAAGAAATTCCTTAGGATCAGAGCAGAAAATCAGGCCACCTGACTGCCCTATGACTCAGGTTATTTTGTCGCGTGCTATAGACTCTGCAGTGATTAATTAAAATGAGACCTGTTCCCCTCCTACATTTAAATTACTAGATTTTCATTTTTAATATTAGAAAAAAAAATTCTGGTCTTAATCTAATTACTACTATTTGCAAGTAAAATAGGAATCTTTTTTAAATTACCTATGAATATTGTAACTTTGTTCTTGTTAATTCTCTATAAATGACTCTGACATTAACTCAAATAATAGACATGTTTTGCTTTTCCACTGCTGCAATTTGCAAGCACTGTATAATACCCATTGAACTGATATGAAAATATTTAATATTTGATGTGAAAGCATTTAATATACAATATGACGGTTTTTACATCAAAATAAAATTTAATTAGTTGTGATAAAATTAGGAGCCAACGTCAAGGGTCAAAACATCCAGGAATTTTTGATAACTCACAAATAATGCTTGCTCTATAGAAGAGTTTATGCATACCTTTTTACATAGGACAAATCACACTCAGGTGATTAAAACTAGAAAATATCATGACAGAAAAACATGAAATCTGAAGTATTTCTTTAAAGAAATAGAAAAGGGAATATTTTCTTTAGGATCAAAACTGTGCATTATTGTTATTGCAATTCTTTTCGTATTTGGATTTCATGGCCGAATACAGATTATCCTTGTTTAAAGACCTACCTGTGTAGTGACTGCTTAGATCTACCACCGAGAAATGTCTTTTGGACTTAACAAATCACCACTCAGACTTGTGACAAATTTTTTTTTGGTACAGTTCTGTATATTTTTATACAGCCCTAATATCTTGTTTTTGTACATTGCATCTGCTTAGACAGTACTGCTATTTTTCCTGATTTTGTTGTAGAGTACTGCAGTTTTATGTTGTGAGATACATTGCAGTACAGTGCATAAGAGTTGTGTGAATAAAAGCAAAGTGATCAGGTTGGAGTTTCCTTTGACCATTTCTTTGTTCTGAATATTGCAATATGCATAGTATAAACAATTTTTGATTTAGCAACCAAGCGATTCCATGACTTAGTGGCAGGAACAGAATTTAGTTAAATGAGGAATGTCTATATATAATAAAATAAAAAGATTTTCAAATATGTATGTTAGTAATTTGTGATACCTAAACACGATTATATATCCATCAAGAAAGCTGGAAAATAAAAGTAAAGTAATAGATACTGTCTTATGAATCTATCTATTAAAATTGAATAATGATTAAATAATTTTCAAAATAAAATTATTTGTCAATATCTGGTGAATTGTTTAAAAGATCCAATGAAAAACTTATCTAAGAACCTTGCACAAATTCAAGACCAGCGAAAAGAAGAAAAACAAATCAATCTGTGTCATATACCTGTACACAAAATTGTACGCCTAAATGTTGAACAGTGTATGTGAATGACAATGTATCCTTAACATATTGGATTTAGGCCGGTGATTTAGCTCAGCAGTTCAGTGGCCTGCCTTGCAAGTGCAAGGACCCAAGTTCAATCCCTGGTACTAAAAGCAAACAAAAACAAAAACAAAAAAAACAAACAAAAACAACATATTGGATTTAGTCCTTCCATGAAAAATCCTCTGAAATTAAAATTGATTTCACTCCAATGACTGAATTAGGAAATAGCACCTAATCATAAAACTAAATATAAATAAAAGCATAAAGTGTAATTCATATTACATTTTTAAGAAAACAATGTTATATATGTATTTGTAAGTACATATAATATACATGTAATTATATATGTAGGTATATCATTACTTTCTCATTGCTGAGACCCAAGAGTCCCAATTCTAGGAAGAAGGATTTATTTTGTTTTACAGTTTGTAGAGTTTTTAGTCCCTATATGGCTAGCTCCAATGCAGAGCGGCATGACAGTGGGGCATGGAAGAGGAGAAAAAGTTCATGGAATAGTGGCAGAAAGCTCCTAAGAAACAGAAATTATACCGAAATTCTTATAAATCAATAAGCAATGACAAAGAAAGCCATAAGCGTTGCATAAGATGTTTGACATGAAAGTTAGATAAGAAATTTAGCCAAATTGCTAATAAATGCACAAAACATTCAAATTTATCAGAAATTCAATTTATACAGATTATGAGGTAAAATTTAAAATGAGAGTATAACTACATAGCAATTAAGTTTCAAAAATTAACAATATTGACAATAATTCACATACTAATGCTGAAAGTAGAATGTAATGGTTAAACATAAAAATTTGACATTATTTACAGATATCCATGACCCCAAATTAAGACTCAATTGTCTGTCAAAACAGAAACCAACATACTTGAACATCAGATATAAAATCAACATAATATATTTCAGCACTATTTACATTTGTTTTAAATGGGAAACAAGTCAAAAATCTATTAGTATAATAAAAAATCATGGTACAATCCCAAATGTAAAGCTTTGTATCAGTGTACGTGAATGAACTATTGGTATAAACAATGTCCTCTATTAATCTTATCAACAAAAATATGGGCTTATAAATTCACAGATATTTACACAAAAAATGTATAAACATACAAATATCGTGCTACCCGATCTTAACCATAAAACATGATTATCCTATGCTGTTAAAAATAGGAATTATGTATCTTTATTTAGAGGGACTGCAGGGTTTGATTTTGAAACACTCTTCTGTGTCCTGCATTGAATTTAAGTGTTCTCTCTCTATAAAAATATACCTATCTAGATATATTTATAATGTGTAAGTTTCTGTATGTACACTATGTAGGAGATTTTATTTTAAAATATTTTATATAACGCTATATGTGAAAATTTTATATGGTGCATCGTATTATCTGCCATTTAGAATTATTTTTATAAATTCCTTATAGAAAGTAAAATAACAAGATTCTTTGCATACGAAAAGGAAATAGCTATTCATTTGGAATACAAAATGGAATATTCACGGATCGCTTAATAATGTGTGAAATCTGTTACATACTGGAAACCATTAGAATAATCGTTAAAATACAATCTGGGACCAAAAACTCTCAGAGGAAACACTGAAAGGTAAAATTTCCTTTATAAAGAAATTAATAGGGCCGGGGATTTAGATCAGATGTTCGGTGGCCTGCCTTGCAAGCGCAAGGATCCGAGTTCAATCCCCGGTACCCAGCCCAAAAAAAACGAAAGAAAAAAAAGTGAAATTAATAAAAATTTCAAAATGCATAAAGTAATTAACAGGCATTAATATTTTAAAATAATTTTCATTTATATTTTTATTTGGAAATGCATATACATAGGATTAAAAGTCCACATTATACTCCTACTCTTTCTTTCTACACACACTTTAAAAAGAAAAAAAATAAAAGTTTAATTGAGTATTTGTGTCTTTTTAATTCAACATTTGCTTAAAGATTCGTTCATTTTTATTTTGGCACATATCATGATTTTTATTGCCTGCAATCTTCATAATGAATTAATGTGTTTTCCTACTGATTGAGAGTAATTTTATATTAAACTTTTAAATGCAATGCTATTCATAACATATGAAATTTTGAAAATTATTTAATACCTAACAAATCCAGTGAGCTCCATAAATATCAAGTAATAGAGGTAAACTCTTGGCTCTTTTAAAATCTCAGAGAAGGTAGAACAATATAAAAAAAAGTTGCTCATTGATTTCTCTATATAAGATACTAGAACTCAAGATGCTATATTTATTTTATACAATTTAAACATGTTATTCTCCTACCCTATAATAAATCAATTATAACATCTATATTATCAGAAATGGTTTTAGTTTCCATTTTATATTTTGCTTGTTTCACATTTTTCTGAGAATACACTGGATATATTAACTTTTGCCATAATTCAAATTTGCAATTTAGGTTGATTTTCCAATAAAATAATAATACTTCATTTCCCACAGTGTACAGCAGGTTTTTAAATTATGATTAATGTTTAGTAGAATAAATATAATAATATAAAGTATAAATTACCGGAATAAAAATAATGTAAGAAACCAAATTTTTAATTATATTTTCGTTGTTTTTATTCATTAGGTTTATTGGTACACTTTATGTATAAAATACGGTGATATTCATCATGAATGCACATTGAGGCCATACTCTCAAGTGTAATAATTAGGACACACATGTGTAAATACTGAACATTTTCCTTGGCATGAGAAAGTAAAAGTGTAAATGATGACCAAAATGTATAATAGGTAATGTGAAATAGGAAGAAAAGGTGCAAAAGAGAAGGGAAAGAGGAAGTAGGCGGAGTAGGAGAAAGGGAAAAAAAATACGAGAAAAGAAACACAGTCTTTGTAAATAGGGTGTGGTGAAGGGGTTGAAGGGAGGGCAGAGGAATGGGGGAAATACTTTCATTGCTTTTGTTGGAATGTCTACTTTAGATTGTTTTGAATTTAGATTATTTTTCATTTACCAATGTTGTTATTCACAACATAATGATTTTTAAATAATTCCATTTATATACCATTCAACGTTTTTCTTGTTAATAATAGAATACATTTTGCTTAAAAACTCAAATTATCCAGGAGTAAAAGATTTAAAATTGAGTCAAACTTTTTTTTTAACTTTATTTTAATTCGAAACTTGCTCTAACACTGTGAGAAACCTCTACACATGTGCTGAGGAACATTATAATGTAAATGAACAGAGCAGGAAAATGAGGTATTTCATTTACCACAGTAAAGCCATTTCTGTGAAGAACTGATAATATATAACAATGATAATATACATAGAGATAGCACAGGTGAGTACCAGAGACAGTAAACCTGTTTTTACCATAGTACTTGTCTTAGACATTGCTCTTAGTAATAAATAAAATAATTTCAAGACACATGAATATGGCTTGAAATTTCCTTATCCATGACAATGTACATTAGTCATGGTATAAACAATATAGTTTATGTCCAAATACCTACTTCAAAAAGATACATCTTCAGAAAGTATTTCAGTCATCATTCATTACATCAGTTTCGTCTTTATTGTTCCTCACTTTTGAGAATCAAATATTTGATCTCATCTCCACTGTCTAAGAAAACATAATAGACATTACAATTATTTCTACTACTATAGAACTGTTCATTTATTTCTCTAGCCTGAAGTTTTCAATGTTTTAAAGCTAGAAAACAAATTAAAGTGACACAATCATCTATTTTTATCTAGTTTTATTCATTCTTAGTTCAAACACCTCAGAAGTGAAAATTGGAACAGTTTTCTGATGTTATTTTTACACATAAGTGTGAACACACACACACACGTGTCCACATACATCCAATTTCTATCTACTTGACCACTCACCTGCACTTTCCCAGTTTTATCTTCCATTTGACACATGAGGAATTGCTCAAGTAATACTGAACCGAGATGTACTTTGTACCCACTGAGTGCTTGCTTAAAAGAACATTTCTGCAAGATGTAGAATAAGCATTTTCAACTCATGCTTCTTGGATAAACAATGACTCTAATACCAAAAGTATCTATCTGATTATTTTAACTTTTATTATTTATTTTATTATTAATTCTTTAATACATTTCTCATTGTAGTGTCAGCTCATTCATAAATTATGCATTCTTCTTGCCTAAAAATAAGAAAGCAAGATGATTTTGATTTCACCAAATATGTGAACAGTACAGCTATTATATTTAGTTTGTTTCAAAGCCAAGGTCCAATATAGGTATGCAATGTACTAACATCAGTAAAAACAATGTTCTGATGAAATATATATGCTATTTATATAACTGTATTTTCCCTGTATTTTGGCATTCATACACAAACATTTCCTCATATAATGACTTATTTTTAAAAATTGCACTGAACTATGAGAGAGTAGAATGATTACGTGACTACAAAGTCTGCTCTGTAGCTATGTGCAATAGGAATTTTCTTTAAAAATTAATATTTCCTACCCCTGATTGCTTTAAAATTGTTTTCAAAATGCAATGCGTTTGAAAGAATATATGCCTATGTGTTTGTATATCTATCTATGTATACATATTATGTATAGTTTCCTGCATAATCTATAATATCAGATTTTAATAAAATTCAACAAGGTCTTTTCTTAGGTAAGGTATAATGATGATTTCTATATTCCTTTTAATTATTACAATTTCCAATTTTATTTTTGGTGAAAGAGACTGTTACCTCATACACCTTTATACAAGCTCTCTTCTGCTGAGCTACCCCCCACCCTTGCGTATTTTTATTTTTCAAAGAATTGTTCAGTTCTCATTTCTACCAATCTTTAAAATATTTAGTTAACAGCATTTCTTAATGAATAAAGACTTTCTCTTTAAGATGGTGGGGAATAGGAATCCTTCTTCATATTTGGTGGGAGTGCAGACTGGTGCAACCACTGTGAAAATCAATATAGACATACCTCCAACAACTAGGATTAGAAGTCCCCTTTGACCTAGCTATCCCACTGCTGGGCATCTTCCCAAAAGAATTAAAAGAATCACACCACATATATATATATGCTCACCCATATTTATAGTTTGTGTATACACTAAACAAATGATAGTAACTATATATTTCATTTCCCATTATATTCTTCAAAGGTATATATAACTGCTTAAACTTAGAAAGAATGAGAAACTAGAGATATTTATATCTAAGTGGATGCACATTGAGGCTACACTCTCAAGTGAAATTAATAGGACCCACATGTGTAAATACTGAATAGTTTCTCCGGTGTGAAAAACTGAAAGTGTAAATAAGGATTAAAATAAATAATAGATATTGTGTAATAGGAAGAAAAGGTCTAAAGGAGTAGAGGAAGTGGGAGGGGTGGGGGAAAGGTAAAAAGGGAAAAGAAAAATATGTGAAAAGGAAAAACATGGAAACAATGTCTTTGTAAACAGGGAAGGGTGGTGGGGGTGAAGGGAGGGCAAGGGAATGGGGAAAAATAGGAACAAAGATATAGAATGGAAAGGTGTAAGATCCCAGTGATGAATGTAACTGTATTGTATATCTAAAATGTACCAATAAACAACATAAAAATAAACCTTTTGAAGAAAAAAATAATAATTTTGTCAGAAATATTTTTAACAAAATAGTTCTAGTAGATCATAGTCAGAAAAGTAATGTGGTGGATTAAGTAATGGTCAACTTGTAACACCCAGCTGAGCAGAGTCGGTGTGTTTCTGGGTATAGACAACCTACTTGAAGACTGTTGCCAACAGCATAAAAAGAAAACTGGAGGGGAAGATCCTATGCTGTTGGTCTTCTTGGAGAAGCTTGCCATGGCTGGTTTTCAAGATGTGAACTAGGCTGTCCCATCATCAGAAGAGTGCAGGTCCTTGCTTTCAGTAGGAAAGCCTGTTGTCAGGGGATCTTTGGTCTTCACCTTGGCATCGTTTCCTGGCTCCAGTCTGCATCCCTCAGCCTGGTGGCACAGATCCTTCCTCCTGTCACTGCAGGCTTTCTAGTTTCCATCACTGGCCTTTGGGCCTTTCTGGTGCAGATCCTTGTTACAGACTTGCATGATTCCTTGTGGAGGGCTCTAGGCCTTTAGACGGACTTGTGTGGGACATTGCCATGGGGTCTCTAGAGTGTGGACAGATGTCTTGCATTTGACATTTTCCGTGAATATTATAAAATAATCATACATATTAATGTGTTCTGTATTGAATCTATTCTCATGCAAACCCTGACTACAAGAAGTCACTAAACAAATAATATCTTATATACAAGAAAACTATAAAATTTCATACTTCCATTTAAATATAATTCTTAAATAACAGAATAATAAAATAAGAAACAAATAATATAAGAATTATGGAGATCTAGAAATCATAGTAACACAACTGACTTTATTTTTTAGTGATTCAAGATCTGAATTATGCAAGTTGAACTTATTAAATATTCATAGCTTTCATATTATAAACTTATTGATTAATGTCTTTGGTAAAGAACACTATTATCTCTGATTACATCAAGGTCATCTTGGGGAACAAGAGTAAGGCTCAAATTTTACATATGAAATATGAGAAGCTAATAAATAATTTATATTTAACAGATAATATAAAGGTTAACCCCTTGGAGAATTTGAAGATAATACTCATGTTCCTCTGACAGTACTTTATACTGGTAATTTGGAAAATGCCAGTGTTTTATTGCTACCTGTTCTTGTACTATGACATGAATTAATGTATACCTGCCTCACTATCCCTGTGGGGGGAAAAGGAATCAGAATTATGTACAGGAAAGTGATTTTAGAAGATTAAAAGAGCTAAAATACTTTCCCTCTGTACAGTTATTACAAAGAGTCTGAGAGTAGTTTTTTTTTTTCATTTTCTGAGAAAATCAATACTTCATTTTAACATCATATATCTATGAAACATTTTGCATCCAATATAAGAACAGAATAAAAATATTTAGGACCAACTCAAAATTTAGAATTATGTACATACTCAGTATAAGTGAAATATTTGACCATTGATTTGATTTAGGACTTAACGCTCACATCGGGAAGTATGGATGCAATAGAAAACACGTTTCCCTCAAATATGGATTTAACTGTGGCTCTGCCATGCCTCGTCTGTACCATGAGAAACATCACTTAATCTATGTCCTATGTCTTAAGCGCAACATGGAGACAATATATAAAAAACTGCTTAATCCATTATTTTTCCACGAGTAGATTATTTATGTTACACGTATAAATTATTATACATACAAATGCAAACGGTTTTGTAAAAATATGTAGTTTTCGTAGGGAGATTTTATAATGCAATTTAAAATATTTTGCATATTTTATCACTTTCTAGACATTAGTTAGTCTTCTATGGATGAAATAAATCTAAGGTACCATTTTCTAGAATTTCTTTCTACTTTTTACCGTAATGTATTTACCCCATAAATCTGATGGATAAGACTCTGGATAATTCTTTTCCAAACTCATATGTTGCATTTCCATCAATAACGTCAATTTAAAACATCACAAGGAGTTGTGGTTAGTGGAGAAAAGGGATCACCTTTTAAAAAATCTGTAATGACATTTTAATTGAAATGATTTAAAATCAGAAGTTAATTTTGAGTGTCAATCCAGTAGCATTCTTAATAAAAGACAAACATGAAATTGTTTTTTCTCATGTCACAAGAGTAATCCAGCATCACTTCCTGATTTACTTTTTAAAAATACAGTTTGATTTCTATTACTTTTAGGTACTTTGGCTGTTATCACCTTAATGTTACCCTCCTTTGCTTATCATTTTATGGCTTATTTCAATGTTCACTTTCTACATATTCTCAAAACAGAAATTTGTGTAATTAAAATTTACAGTAGCCGGGGATTTAGCTCAGCGGTTCGGTGGCCTGCCTTGCAAGCGCAGACCCGAGTTCAATCCCCGGTACCAAACAAACAAACAAACAAACAAAAACAAAAAACAAAAAAACAAAAACCTTACAGTAGATTACAATTCTCTTCTCTGTACAACTCTCTCCAATTTGTTCTCATTTCATTCACTGAATAAGTCTGAGCATGCACAGTGTTTTATAGATCCTACCCTATATGGACTCTCCGATTCCTTTGTCAAATTCTTTCTTACACTAGATGGCTCCCTCAAAGAGTTTCAGATACAGTAGCTTTTTTATGATTACTGACCATGGCTTGTGCTGTTATCATCTTCATGTCTTTGGTTAGATGGCACCAAACATTCCAAACACGTACATCATGCAGCTATCCTCCATGCTTAAAATTTGGCCTTACTACTATTTAAAACACACACATATTACTTTTGTGCTTTATTTTGTCTTCACTCAAATATCATTTATGAGGACAAACATCTCCATCAAAGGTTTCTAGGTTGTATCTCAAAGTATAAAATGTTATCTTACAGTAAGTACCTGTTAACCTAGAAGTTGGAGAATTCATAGTAAAGAAAACATATTTAATGATATTTAACAACAAGAACTCTAAGTCATAAATATTGGGATTTGCATTCTATCTTCACCATTTACCATCATTTTACACTGAAGAGATTTGTTTACATTTTCTATTTTGCTGTTTCTTCACTACTCATGTTAAAAAGACTGTCTAACATGACCACTGCCAAGAGCAACATGGAGACAATATATAAAACAATGCTTAATCCATTATTTTTCCACGAGTAAATTATTTATGTTACACGTATAAAATTCCCATTTCACAATGTCAGTTATCTCATTAGGATCTTATGTACTATTACAGTTTATTTACACCAGAGAAACTATTCAGTATTTACACGTGTGTGACTTATTTATTTCACTTAGGAGTAAGAAAAGGGCTAACGGTGTAGGGAAAGTGGGAAGCGTAGGGGAAAAAGTAATAAGAGAAAATATGAGAAAATGAAAAAATGGAAATAAAGTGTTATGTTTGTAAATGGGGAGGGGAGGAGGGGGTGAAGGGAGGGCAGGGACAAGGGGAAAAAATGAGAACCATGACCACCTGTCATGTAAAGGTACAAGATCCCAATAATGAATGCAACTGTACTTTATACCTAAAATGTACCAATGAACTCAATAAAAGAAAGAAATAAATGCATAAAACACCAATATGTGTGTCCTAGAGAGCTCATTATTTTACGTTTATATTGTGAAGGATGACAACATTTAGTAGGTGATAATTATTGATCAAAATAATCTGTCACAAAGTTGCTTTTGAAGCATGATCATTTGCAGTGTTTTATTTCCATGTGTCTTAACATAGACTAAGTCCCCTCCAACTTTTGAACCAGAGATAGAATAATTTTTTAAAAGAAAAGAAGAACAGATACTCTTTCCAGAATTTTATCCACAAATCATTAATTTCTTAGATTCAATATGAATTACATATACAATTTTAGTTTTCACTATGAATTTATGAAATTTGATGTGTGCTTATCTGTCTCACAAAAGCCAAATCACCTATGGTTTTTTATCTGTCAACACACTTTGATTTCTACATGTTCTAATGGCACTGCAGATGTTTCTTTGTCCTGAAACATTAACTCATCTGCCCCTTCAAAATGGCTGCATCTTCATATGGTTAAGTCTTTACATAAATATTACTTCTTAGAGAAATCTTATAAGAATTAGGCCTGTTTTAATTCAGTCTATAATTCCCTGTTATAGTTTCCTATTTCTGTGTCTATAGTTCTGATTTAAATTTAAACACCTATTTACACTCTTCTGCTATTTTAACCTTTTTTCCTCTAGAACATATGTTTGTCTTCTTTTGAGTCTCTATTTCCTGTGTGGAAAAAAAGTAAACATAGGAATAAATAAGTTTTTCACATATCCCATGTCAATCCCTGTTGAAATAACCCCAAACAATAATGCATAACAATATAGGTAGGGCTTTTCACTGTGGGGTGACTTTCCTCATAAGTTATATACATAATATTTAAAAATATATTTCCAATAGATTTTTTATAACTACATGATATTTATATCTGTGAATATAACTTTTATCTCTTCCATATACTTACATATCTAATGCTTTATTTTGTCTAAATCTCCTCTCCTTCTCTCAAACAAGAACAATAAAAAAGCCTAAGCAATTTGAAAAGATTATTTGGTTTCACAACACAAAAAATTGATCAGAGTAGTCTAGGTAGTATTGAAGAATATGAAAGGCACGATCCAAGCATTTGAGAGAAATACAAATTTGGACAGCTCTTTTCCTTGCGGTACTGTGCATGTCAGAAAAATACTGGTCTTAGATCAAAGACTCCTCATTCATTTTATATCAAATACACACAGTCATAAAAATTACGACAACAAATGCACCTAATTGATTGACCATTCAGGTAGAAGTTAAAATCAGTTCAATTGGACCCTCTGTGGACATGCACAAAATTCTTTTCTGTCCTTTTAGAGAAAAGAAAAATGATTTTACATATTGTCGGGATATAGTACTAAAGTTATTTGTAATTTAGCCATATATGTAAGTATCCCTAGATAACACTTAATAATGACTATCTATTTCGAAGATGTAGATATGAGCTATGATAAAAATATAGTGACTGTGTAAATAAATATGTGTTACAGTAAAAGACATCCTTCCATTTTTTCCCCTCCATACTCTCATTCACTTTAAACACTCTTATTCCATTTTTCTTACTATTTTCTGAAGCCATTCTGGAAGACCTCTTTCATGGATGTCTTCACAAGTTTGATCTTGTATCTTCGCTGAGGCCAGTTGCCAATTATTTTAAAGAGAAATACACTGTGATGTGCTTTCATTCATCTTATCAAGCGTGGCACTGTGTAACTTTTGGCTCTTCCCCAAAGTCGAAATGACCATGGAACTTTCTGAATCAATTCAAGACTTTGAATCAACCTTTAGTTGAGAGGGCAACTAAGGGCACCTCATATGAAAATTCCACAGTTAAGTAGTGGATAAGTGTAACAAAATTTCACATCACACTATCCTATTATTTAATATATTTTCATTTTAAAAATTCTGCTTTGTTTTTGTTATTCTGAATAACAGCTGCTTTGAACATATATTGTATATGTGGTTCAGGGATGCTCTAGGATGTAATTTCACCATTAGAAAGTGGATTTGATGTCTCTCATACAACTACAAAAGCTCTTACTTTCTTCTTGTTCCAAGCATAGCTATGGCCAACACTTTTTCACAGGCTTTTATCAGCTTCTTTGAGATATAACTGATAGTATATATCCTCAGATTTCAACAGACTCACTTTTGCACCTTATTGTGCATGTAACCATAGGAATTGTGAATGGTATTCATAAATGTGCCAGTAGGACATATTAGATGTTAGCTACCATTAGGTACACTTTTGAAAACGGAACTTCCAGAGCTAATAGAAACATATTTCCCCCATATTTCACCTCAGTTAATGATTCTAGAATATTTTGTCATCTGAATAAAAATATGGACTTGAATTGACTCTCTCTCTATTATATTCATTCTTTTCCACCTTTCTGCCACATTGTATTTTCTCTTACAAAATTGATCATAATAATATTTAATAAAATTCAGACACATAGCAGCATTAGAGGGTCTTTTCTAATAGTATTGAAAACACTAACTGTTCAATATTGTAAGGTTGTTTTCAGTTTCTTGAGTTATAAATTGAATGTTTTAAGGCACAGGATTTCTAATTTCTTCCAGTTTACATTTTCATAGCCCTTTAATTATGAAGTATGCAGAATTGGGGGCACCAGTTACCTAGATCCAAACCTAAAATCTATGTATCATTTTTAAAGGTGAAGAAAATATAGATGAGGGGAATGTCTAAAAGAGAATGATATTAGAAAAAAGAGTAGAGTGTTGGAGAGGAACAGAGAGGCAGAGATTAGTCAGGTTGAGGGGTTGAATGAGAGAAGCAGACAGGAGAGAGTATAATAAGAATTTTTTAGAAAATCATCTAATTCAAAGTTTTCAAAAGAGCACTAAATATAAAAATGAGCATTATCCACAGGTGATGTGATTATCATAAGTCATGGTAGAGTTTTACACATGACTTTATTTTATTTAAATTTTATTTTATTAATTAAATATTTTAAAATTATTTTATCTTTTAACATAAATCCAAACCTCTGCCATTTGTCATTAAATAACTGTCCATTAAAATCAGACAATCTATAATGTATTTTAGAAATATAAAAGTAAGGCTACTAGAAAAAGTCTTAAAATCATTTTTATATGCATTGCTTCAGTTGCTTATAATAGCCACTTTCACAGGAGAATTGACCAGAAATTTGACAGTAATAATTAGAAAATCAAGGAAATTAGCACCTTAGATATTTTTAAATTTAAAATTTCAAGGTATAGTTTTAAGAGGCTAATTTGACAATAAGTTTGCAATTATAATGTAGTCAAGTTACACTTATAAAGTTTAACTTGGTTTTAGTGGTGGACATGACATGATATGCCACTTGTTTATATGTTTAAAATTATGGGTTTTTATATTGGGTATATATGTGTGTGTGCACTTTTAAGTTTGACTTTTTTCACTATGGGTGATTATGCACCAAAATTCGAGTTTATGAGTTTATGCAAGAGTTATGATTAAATCTCATTTTTACTTTATAAATAAATTACATGATATATCATGCTAACAGGACAAATAGTACTAAACTGCTTAATATAAACAAAATATACAAGGACATTAATCTTGCAAGCACAAAAGTGGTTAAAAAAAAGCAAGATTTAGAGGTTCAGGTACAAAAGAGATATACAGTACCAACTGCAGTAATCTCAAAAATTTATATCTCCAAATGTGCCGAGTAGATCTTATTTTCAGGCACCGTGCTCTGTTTGGAAGGAAGACGAACATGCTCATGACAATGGAGTATGATTTAGAAAACTATATTCTGCGCGGTGTAAGATGAAATGTGATTATATACTGTACTTTTGTGCAAAATTTTAAAGAGAATTGTATCAATCACTGTGAAACCTAGATATATATGTGCAATAGTGACATCACTCTTAAATTATGTGTCATTTGTAAATGCACAAAATAATGTCTTTTATGTACATGTACAACTTTGGGGGAAATAAAGCTACTATGAACTATATTATCAGACCAAACAGACGTTGAAAATTTGTGTACCACAAAGCCATTTGTTATTTCATTTTAATGCAATGTTCCATATTAAAACATCTAAGTACTCAAAAGAAGAAAAATAGTGTAAATTTATTATCTGAGCAAAGAAAATTAATTGACGGAGACCAAAAATATAATAGAATTAGACTGGTGAAATAGCTGAGAGCTCAGGAACCCGACTAAAGCTTTATAGAGTAATAAAATTGCAAGCAAAAATATACAAATGAGATTTCAAAATAAAGTTCAGCATTTCAAAGGAATAACCATGAAAATCACCAAATATTTATTTTAATCAGCAAGACGGTCTAGTCTTCACACACATTAAATATATCACTTGAAGAAAAAAAATCAATTTATTATTTTGGGGGGCTTTGTCAGATGTCTAAGTATTTATCAAACATAAGACAGACATGACATATGATATCTTAAAATATTTGTGAGGATCTATAGATCGCACAGTGTGTAAAGGATTTACTCAGCGCTGGGGGTGTGGCTCGGGGGCATAGCACTTGCCAAGCATGTGTGTGTTCCTGGGTTCAAACCTCTATATTGCAACTAATACAGTTTCAAATTTTTATTGACCATCTTGCCAATAAGTCATGTTTTAAGAACTGAGGATACAGATGTTGTTTCAAAGAGAGAATCTGAAATATAAATTCACAAGCTATAATTATCACTAGATCTCTAAAATTTATTCTTCCTGTTGAGCTAAGTCAGTGGCCTCTACATGAAGTCTTTTTATTCCCATATACACATACACCCTGGAAAAATACCACTCTTCATCTACTCTTCATTTTTATAAATTTTATTTTTTTTTTATTTTCAAAAAGAAGATTTTACACCTTCTCACCACAAACAATATAATAAATATATGAATAAATGAATGTGAATTTCTTTGACTTAATAATGTGACTAAAATAAACCCAATTTGATGAGATAGTTATCAGTCAGAGATTTTGAAACACAAATTAGGAAATTATCTTTATCAGTACATGTTTGTAGAACAAATTATGAATAAATATGTAATAATTACATTCATCTTAGGGATTAGGTACATGCGGTAACACATTTTGATTCTTTTCATTCCATTCCCAACCTCTTTCGGTCTCTAGATTCCTTTTCTATTTTACAAAGACCTGTCTCCATGTTTCCTGGTGTCTAACTTCTACTATCGTTTCAAAATAATTATAATTTGGATTTCTCATATCAAAGAAAGTATGTGACTTTTAAGCTTGTGTGTCTGACTTATTTCACTTAGCATTGTAGTCTCAAAGTACATCAGTTTTCTGCAATGACTCCTGCTGGTTCTTTTTATTATGGCAGGGAATTAATACATTACATATACATACTACACATCCTTTTTCCAGTCATCTGTTTAGAGATATGAGAGCTGCTTCCAAGACGTAACTATTATGGCTCATGCTACTATAAATACAAGAGTGCATGCATCACTGTGGAATGGTATCTTTAAATAATTTGCAAAAGTATTTAGAAGGAGAATAATAGAGTCAAATGACATTTCTATTTTTACTGTTTTCTAGCATCTCCATACTACTTTCCAAGATGGCTATACCAGTTTACATGGCCACCAAAAATGAAAAAGGGTACCTTTTAACCTGTAGTTATGTTTTTTCCTCATTGAGTTTATTGGTATATTTTAGGTATACAGTATATTCATCATTGGGATCTTGTACCTTTACATGACAGGTCTTGGTTCTCATAGTCTTGGCAGTATTTGCTATTTTTTGATTTTTTGAGGAGAGCTGATCTTTCTGGATTCACATGGTATCTCAGTGTTTCAATTTGCAAGTCTGTAGTGGTCAGAGATGTTGAACATATTTTGATCTATTCACCAGCCATTTGTCTTTCTGAGAAGTGAGTATTCATTTTAATTTCCCGCTTTTGGTTGGATCTTTTGTTTTGGGGGTCAGATATTTTTGAGATCTTTGTATATTCTAACTATTAGTCCTCTGTCATAAGATTAGCTTGCAAAATAATTCCTCCATTCAGTAGACTGTTTCTTCACTTTGTTGATTCTTTCCTTTGTTGTGCATGACCTTTCAAATTTGATACAATTTCATTTGTTGATTATTGATGCTATTTCTTTTCTTTTTTTAAATTTTATTGAGTTTATTGGTACATTTTAGGGATACAGTACAGTTACATTCATTGTTGGGATCATGTACCTTTACATGGCAAGTCTTGATTCTCATTTTTTCCCCTTACCTCTGCCTGATACTATTTCTTATACAGTCACTTACCTATGTCTATGTGTTCAAGAGTTTTAGCTATTTTACCTTCTAGCAGATTAAGTGATTTTGTTTGAATATTTATGTCTTTGATCATATTTTTAACCTTTGTATATAGTGTAGATATGGATTTAGATTCAATCTTCTATGAGTGTGTAACCACTAATACCACTCCTCCTTAATGTGGTTCTTGAAACTTTGGACAGAGCAATCAGACAAGAGAAAGAACTAAAAGCAATACAAATAGGAAAGGAAAATGTCATTATTTGAAGGACTCGATATGGTGAAGTATATAAATTTATAGATAGAATATATTGTAAATAGAAACAATATAAAGTAAAGGATTTATCTAGAGAAAAACAACTGAGAATATAAAGCAAAGTTACAGCAATAAGAAAGTTAAATATTAATTTGGAAACAAGTGGACTACTGCATATTTCTACAGAAACAAATCTACAAAAAATAAATTATATGATATATTTGAAGGATTGAACAGTACTGTGGACAACTTAGATGTTTGTAGTCAGCTATAATCTAGTTCAAATTGAACACTGATCACATTAACAAACATATTGACCTTATCACTAGCTAAACTTCAAAGAGGAAATAGTGTATCTTGTATAAGAAAATAGAAATATTTTATCATGCTTTTATTTATTTCATTGCCTGTTGCAGAGATTATAGAATATGTATGTAAAATTTGGAAGTTTTGCTGGGTATCTTAAAAAAATATCTTGCAGACTCTATATTTCATTATTATTGAGCTTGTATTACCTATGATATTATATGTTCATTAAATTTTGATATTAATTTATTGTTAATTAAGCACACATTCTTTTCTTTATTTCTGACTTTTAGCATGGGAGCCTTTCTATTTGCTTATACAAGATACACTATTTCATTTTTGAAGTTTAGCTAGTGATAGTCAATATTTTTGTTGAATATGACCAATGCACAACATGAACTAGATTATAGCTGACTACAAAAATCTAAATTGTCCATAATACTGTTCAATCCTTCAAATATATCATTTAATTAAATTTTTGTAGATCTGTTACGGTGGAAAAATGTAGTAGTCCACTTGTTTCCAAATTAATATTTAACTTTCTTAATGCTCTAACTTTGTTTTATGTTCTCAGGTGTTTATCTCTAGATAAGTCCTGCAATTTATATTGCTTCTATTTACAGTATCATTCTATCTATAAATTTATATACATCACCAGATTGAGTCCATTTCCCCTCTAATAATTAATTTTTGTCCCATTAACTCTCTTCATGTCTTCTAAGAATGCAAAGATAACCACATTAATCTTTCCTTCTGTCTCTAATCATTTTTTGTATTTTTTCTTAATTTATTATTATATTTCAGATGAATATATTCCACTAGTTGACTATGTACTCTACTAATTTTATCTTTAACTCTCATTAATTTTCTCTTCCATGTATTCATGAAGTAAATTTGTTAATATATTATTTTAATGTCTAGATTTAAATTTGACATTTTCCTTCATATTTTTATATATCTGCTAAAATTCATACTCATGCTTTCTGTCTTTTAGGAAACTTCATGAAAATCATTTTATATTTTGATAATGGCAACCTCTGTGACTCTATGTGTATATTTTGTTTTGTTTTGTTTTTTCTCCTGGATTTTGCCCACACTCATCTTACTTTTTTTGGGTTTTTTTAGGCAAATATTTTATTTTTAGTTACAAACATTAAGATGCAGCATATGCAGTTTACTGTGATATTATTTCAAACATTAAAAAGTCAACAAAATTATATTTATAATAGATCTGATAATTGCAATGTTATGTTGATCACACAGTTGATATTGCTGGAAACTCTATTTTGAATGTGTCATTTTGGCTCTTTAATGAAGGAGTTTCTACAGGTCATTGCAAGGTACCAATGATATCACATACTACTAATAAGATATCACGGAATCAGGAACCTGCTTGAATCTACACTGGAAATGCCAAATACCTTCAACAGTGAAACTGGCATTAATGGAGCCCCTGCTCTGTCATCTCTGCAGCAAAAACCTTGGAGAATAGGAAGACATGAAAAGTAGGTAGCAAAAGAGCTGCCAGCCAGGAGTATAGTATAAATATAAAACAAGCACAGAGATTAGGATAACAGTGGTAATCATTCAATTGTTTCCTGTGGTTTAGAACCCTTGAGAAAATATGTGGTGCCATATGGTGTGAGACATTTCTACATATCAAAAAATTTCAAAAGTAACATCACTTCTAAAGAGTCTATGTCCTTGAATTTACATAACTCCAGATTAAACCATTTTAGTATCACCTGAGGAACTTTCGAGAGAGGAGCCTGTAGAAGTGAGTCCAATAAAAACAGTGCACTGATAAATTTTTCTCGCCCTTTGACACAGCTGCTCTGCCTTTATCATATGTGATCAACAGATCTCCCAAGGCTGCATTCTAAATCACTCCCATCTGCATCAAAGCAGGCAAACCTGTTTTATATCCAGTGAGTAAGGTAGTTTATTTTTTCCCCATTATCAGACATTATAGAAATCAAACGTATTTTGAAGAGATTTGCTTTTTCATGAATTCTGTGTTTATTTGCACAGCCTGCTTAGTGAATGTGCTTAAAAGACAGGCTACAGGCATTTTTCATTTAATGGCCAAGTTCTGAGACTAAATTGCTAAATTAATTGATCATTAATTGAATAATTGTATGTAGCATGTGAATTTAAAATATTCAGAACAAGCATATGCTCAAAGGAAATTCCAACTTGGTTACTTTGCTAGCATTTGCATAGCTCTTACATTTATTACTCTAATGTGAAAAAGAATAGAAAACAATAGCATTCTACTGTACAAACAGCAAAAATCGCACTACTGTTTACATGAGATTATACAAAAATAAGCTACTGAGTCTCTATCAACAAGATGTATTTAACTGTACCAATAAAAGAAGGATTTTAAGTCTAAGCTGCAGTTGCATTTCTAAACAGCATGCCATAGTTGTAAGTCTGAACATTCATTCAATGGATAAGCGTTTAACCTAGGAAAATCTACATTTCCAATTTACAATGTTAGATATATGACAGCAGCAGAATTTTTTTTTTCCCGTACTGGAGATTGAACTCAGGACTGTGCCCTTGCAAGGCAGGCACAGTGCCACTGAACTAAATCCATGGCCATGCAGCAGAAGTTTAAGATCATTTATATGCACTGGGTTGAAGCAGTTCAAATGTGTGCTTTCAGCCTATGTGCTGACCATCAAAGCTGACTAACCTGTTGTTTGGGAATCACTTTTCCATGCTATGATTTAATGCAGAATTTAGTAATTAATTTAGTAATTAAGACTGCACGTCTTCCTACCAGAAGACTGGGAGTACAGCAGGGTATGGAGAGGTTTCATCTGTCCTTTTTTCACCCACAATATTAAAACAAACTTGAGAAAGGAGTTCATAACCTAGACATTTGGTCAAATTTCTTTTTTTTTTTCAGCTTTAATTGAGTTTATTGGTACATTTTAGGGATACAGTACAGTTACATTCACTGTTGGGATCTTGTACCTCTACATGGCAGGTCTTGGTTCTCATTTTTTCCCTGTGTCCCTGCCCTCGCTTCACCCCCTCCTCCCATCCCCATTTAGAATCACTTTATTTCCATCTTTTCATTATCTCACATTTTTTCTTTTCCCTTGTTACCCTTGCCCTACCCATCCCAACTTCCCTACACTTTTAGCTCCTTTCTTTCCATTTCTCAATGCCAGTAATCTTACTAGGATCTTCTGTATTGTTGTAGATTATTCACACCAGAGAAACTGTTTGGTATTTACATGTGTGCCTTATTTATTTCACTTAGTATATCTTTAATATCTATCCATTTTCCTATGAATGAATCTGTTTTCTTATTCTTTATGGCTGAGTAATATTCCATTTTATAGAAAAGCCACATCATCTTTATCCAGTTTCCAACGGATGGGCAAATAGGCTGTTTCCAAGTTTTAGCTATTACAAACTGTGCCGCTATAAACATGGGTGCATGTACTTCTCTGTGACATGATTCTTTTAGTTCTTTTGGAAAGATACCCAGCAGAAGGATGGTTGGGTCAAATGGAACCTCCAGTCTTAGCTCTTTGAGGTATCTCCATATTGATTTCCATAGTGGTTGCACCAGTCTGCACTCCCACGAACAATGGAGAAGGGTTCCTTTTGCCTCACAACCCCGCCAACATTTGCTATTGTGTGATTTCTTGACAGCAGCCATTCTTTGTGGGGTGAAGTGGAATCTCAGTGTTGTTTTCATCTGCATCTCTCAAATGATCAGTGATGTGGAACATTTTTTCATATATTTACTTGCTGCTTTTACTTCTTTATTTGAGAAATGTCTGTTCATTTCAGATACCCATTTTTGAATCGGGTCTTTATATTTGGGTGGGCTGATTGTTTTGAGTTCTTTATATATTGTAGATAATAGTCCTTTGTCTGAGGAGCAGCTGGTAAAATTTTTTTCTCACATTGTAGATTGTCTCTTAGTTCTGCTGATGGTTTCTTTTGAACTGAACTAACTTTTTAATAAGATGAGATCCCAGTTGTTGTTTCTATCTGCTAGTTCCTGTGCTACTGAAGATTTGTTCATAAAGTCTTTTCCTATGCCAATGTCTTCCAGAGTTCTGCCTAACTTAATTTCCAGCAAGTTTAATGTTTCTATTTTAATATTTAGATCTTTAATCCATTTTTATTTTAATTTAGGGCATGGAGAAAGATAAGGGTCTAGTTTTAATCTGTGGCAGGTTGACATCCAGTTTTTCAAACACTGTTTATTAAAGAAGCTATCTTTCCTCCACTGGGGATGGTCAACTCCTTTATCAAAGATGAGTTAGCTGAGTATATCTGGGTTTGTTTTTGTGTCTTCCACTCTGTTCCACTGATCCTCAGGCCTGTTTCTTTGACAGTACCATGCTGTTTTTATCACAGTGGCTTTGTAGTATAGTTTCACATTGGGAATTGTTATACCTGGTCTCATGTGTCTGTTGCCCAAGATGGCTTTTGCTATTCTAGGTCTCTTATGGTTCCAAATGAATTTTGGATTCTTTTTTCTAGTTCTGCAAAATATAGTGTTGGAATTTCAATTGGCATTGCATTGAACGTATATAGCAGTTTTGGTAGTATGGCCATTTTCACTATGTTGATTCTTCCTACCCAGGAGCAGGGGATATCTTTCCATTTTTTAATATCTTCTTCAATTTCTTTTTTCACAGTGCTGTAGTTTTCAGTGTAGAGATCTTTTGCTTCTTTTGTTAGATTGATTCCTACATACTTCATTTTTTTGGATGCTATTGTAAAAGGAATTTTTTCCCTTATTTCTCTCTCAGTGAGTCTGTTATTTGTGTATAAGAAAGCTATTGATTTTTGGGTGTTCATCTTGTATCCAGATACTCTATCGAATCTGTCAATTAAGTCTAGAAGTCTTTTGGTGGAGTCTTTTAGGTCTTCAACGTAGAGTATCATATCATCAGCAAATAATGACAGTTTAACTTCTTCCTTTCCTATCTTTATTGCTTTCATTTCTTTTTCTTGTCTTATTGCTGTAGCTAATGTTTCCAGAATTATATTGAAGAGGAGTGGTGATAATGGGCATTCTTGTCTTGTTCCTGATTTTAACGTGAAGATTTTCAGTGTTTGGCCATTTAATATGATGTTGGCTGTTGGCTTTTCATAGATAGCCTTTATTAAGTTGAGATATAGACCATGTATTCCAATTTTTTGCAGGGTTTTTATCATGAATGGGTGTTGAATTTTATCAAATGGTTTTTCTGCATCTATTGAGAGGATCATATGGTTTTTGTCCTTGACTTTGTTAATATAATGTATTACATTTATATGTTGAACCACCCTTGCACTTCTGGAATAAATCTGACTTGGTCAGGATGGATGATCGTCTTGATAATCCTCTGTATTCTCTTTGCTAGTATCTTATTAAGGATTTTTCCTTGTATATTCATTAAGGATATTGGTGTGTAGTTCTCCTTTTTAGTTGCATCTTTCCCTGGTTTGGGAATCAAAGTGATACTTGCTTCCAGGAATGAATTTGGAAGTATAGCTTCCCTTTGAATTTCATTGAAAACTTTGAAGAGTAATGGCAGTAATTTTTTGGCAATTTGCAAGTATCTAAAAATTTGTCCATTTCTTCTGTGTTTTCCATTTTATTGGAGTACAGGTTCTCAAAGTAGGTATTCAAGATCTTCTGGATTTCTTTTGGATCTGCTGTGATTTCGCCTTTTTCATTTCTGATTGCATGGATCTGAGCCTTTTCTTTTCTTTTTTTGATAAGATTAGGTAAGGGTTTGTTGATTTTATTTATTCTTTCAAAAAACCAGCTCTTTGTTTCATTTATTGTTTGTATCATTTTCTTAGTTTCTATTGCATTGGTTTCTGCTTGGAACTTTATAATTTCCTCTCTTGTTCAAGCTTTGGGTTTTTCTTGCTCTTGTTTTTCTAGGAGTCTAAATTTTATCATTAGGTTGTTTATTTGAGCCCACTCTGTTTTACTAGTGTGGGCATTCAGTGTTATGAATTTTCCCCGTAGAACTGCTTTCATTGTTTCCCATAGATTCCTGTATGTTGTATTGGCCTTTTCATTTATTTATAAAAACTGTCTAATTTCATCTTTAATTTCCTCTGTAATCCATTGATTGTTTAGGAGAGTGTTGTTCAGTTTCCATGTGTTTGTGAAGTTCCTACAGTTTCTTGTGCTATTGATCTCCAGCTTGATTGCACTATGCTGTGATAATATACAGGGGATGACTTCATTTCTTTTGCATTTATTCAGTCCTGTTCTGTGAGCCAATGTGTGGTCTATCTTCAAAAATGATCCATGTGCAACCGAAAGGAATGTATATTCTGATTTTGTGGGGTGGAATACTCTGTAAACATCTATTAAGTCCGTGAGTTCCAAAGCTTGGTTCAGTTCTATTATTTCATTGTTGATTTTCTGCCTAGATGATCTGTCAATTTGTGGTAGACACTAAAATTGTGTTGGTGCTTATTTGGTTTTTCATGTTACTTAATATTTGTTTTATATAGTTGAGGGCATTTATATTTGGTGCATATATGTTTATGATTGTCAACTCTTCCTCTTGAATTGTTCCCTTTACAAGGATGTAGTGTCCTTCTTTGTCTCTCTTAATGAGTTTTGGTTTGAAATTTACTTTGTCTGAGAATAAGATTGCCACCCCTGCTTTTTTCTGGGCTCCTGACAAGTGGAGAATTGTTTTCCATCCTTTCACTTTCAGTCTATGGGCTTTCTTTTGCACTAGGTGTGTTTCTTGTATACAACATTTTGTTGGATTTTGCTTCTTAATCCATTCTACCACTCTATTTCTCTTGGTTGGTGAATTGAGGCCATTGACATTGATGGTTATAACTGATATATTCTAATTTATTGTTTTCATGTTATTGTCCTTTTGTTGACTCATTTTTACTTTTTAACCCCTCTCCTTTTAGATTCTTGCCTTGCCTATTTGATTTGGTCGGTTGGGCCTCATGGTATTGTGACCTTCATTGTCCTTTTCTAGGATATTGTTTAGAATTCCTTGCAGTGCTGGTTTGGTGTTCATGAAATTTCTCAAGTGTTTTTTGTCATGGAAGTATCTTATTTCCCCATCTATTTTGAAAGAGAGTTCTTCAGGATACATCAGTCTAGGTTGGAGGTTATTTTCTTTTAGGACTTGGAATACCTCACTCCAGGATCTCCTTGACCTAAGGGTTTGTGTTGATAAGTCTGCTGTGATTGTAATGGCCTTTCCTTTGCATGTGATTTGTTTCTTTTCTCTTACTGCTTGTAGTATTTTGTTTTTCTGTTGGATTTCTGGGATCTTGATTATTATATGTCTGGGTGTAGATTTTTTTTTTTTATCTTGGCTAGTTGGAGTTCTATATGCCTCACTTATCTGTATGTCTAATTCTTCCCTTCTGTTTGGGAAGTTTTCTGTCATTAATTCTGTGAAGGGCTTTTTTAAGTCATTTGCATTTTCTCCTGCTATTTCATGAATTCCTATCAGTCTTATGTCATTTTTCTTTGCATCTTCTAGAAGTTGTTGGATTGATTTCTCATGATCCCTTACTGTTTTTCTTTCTTCTTTTTTTCTTTTTATTGAGGTTATTGGCACAATCTAGGTATACAATACAATTGCATTCATCATTGGGATTCTGTACCTTTACATAATAGGTCTTGATTCTCATTTTTCCCCTGCCCCTTTTTTCACGTTCACTGACTGTGATCATCCTATCTTCTATATCTGAAATTCTATCTTCTCAATCTTTTATTCTGTCGTGTATGCTTTCAATAGAGTTTTTAATATCCTGGATATCTGTTTGAATCTGTTTTATGGATTCCATTTCTTTCCTCTGTTGGGCATTCATTGTTTCCATTTCTTTCTTATGCTGAGTCTTCATGGCTTCTATCATGGTGGTCAATTTTCTTAACATTCATTTAATAATGATTTTTCATGGTCCATCTATTACAGATTTTACTTTTTGTTTATCATGAAACGTATGAAAATGAATTTTAATTATATTATTGTTTTGAAATAAGAGCAAACTTACATGGTCATAAAGGAAAAATACAAAGAAATAAAAAAAACAATAATAAAGACCTCTTTATTCTTCTCCACAATTCTAATTCTTGCCGTATCATGTTGCACCTTTTGATATTTATCTTAAAAAGGTGATGCCATCATTTTATCTCACTGTCATTAATTGTAGTACTACTAAATGTTATATGAATCTTTCATACACCATTTTATTGTATTTTATTTATTTATTTATTTTTATTTTTTTGGTATGGAGGATCAAAATTGGGTCCTTGTGCTTATGAGGCAGGCTCTGGAACCACTGAGCTAAATCTTAGGCCACCATTTTATTTTAGAAGATGCAGAATTTGTATTTAATCTTAAAAATTTATTCCACAAATTCTGATTTTTTTTCTTACTCATTAGTATCTCCTTGTTTGAAGAACTCCACTTTGCATTTCTTATATAACTGTGGAGGTATATTAACTCAGCTTTTCTTAGAGTGGGAATTTTTTTTACCCTTCTTTTATTTTCAAAAATATAATTTTGTTGTGTGGAGTGTTTTAGCGTATTATTTTTTTCCTAGAGTACTATGAAAATCTCATGGCACTTCCTCCTGGTCTGTGAAGTTTCTTTATTCTTGCATCCTTAACAATCTTTGTTTTCATCTTTGAAAATTTGGTTACACAATGTCTTAATATATATGTGGTTATGACTGGCCTTATAACTGGGTATTTACATCTTTCTCTATGCTTATTTTCTCTTTGAATGATCATCTCACCCATGTGATATTCTCAAGTGGACTCAAACTTCTATGACCCAAATGTTTGTTCTTTAAATTTTATTCTAACATTCTGATAAGCTTTCATTATTCTACTTTGATTTTTAAATTAGATTTCCTCTTGTAATGAGGTATTTCCAAATAACCTGTGACTGAAGTCATTAATTCTTCCTTGTGCTTGATCTGTTTTGCTACTGTTGCCTTACATCATCTTTTTAAATCTTTTTTCATTTGTTTATTTTTCACACCAAGAATTTCTATTTGATTTTTAATTGTTTCCATCTCTCTGTTGAAATTTCTCCCTTTGAACACTAAATTATTTGATGTTTTCTCTGAAATCTTTGGGTTGGCATAAAGCAGATCTGAGATTTGCCCATGTTGATTTTTATGGGTTCCTGGAACTTTATTTGACACTAATTAGGGTCACGTTTCTCCACAAATTCTTGGTATTTACTAGTGTGTAGCATCATCTGTGTACTGATCAGTCAGGCTTTATTCCACACTTTATGTTCTTATCTTTCTTATCTTCTTATCTGTTCTTCTCTAAATTCTATACAGGCTGATTATTTTCTGTAAGACATTGGACATGTCATGACTAGACATCACTCTTAAGTCCCTGTTTGTAGTAAGTCCACTGCACTAAACAGTGATCCAAGCCCAGATTTGTTTTTATCTTTAATTGGTTTGTAGTTCAGCATGAGGAGAGAACTACTAGAAAATAACTGTCTTTGATATTAAGCCACTCCCTAGAAGCAGGATAGCTGTGGATATATTTTCTACAGTCACAGTCTTGTTTCCAAGCACTGACAGATTCTTTTTCTGCTGTGGTGCAGTCACTGTGGAAACGATAGCCTCTGGCTCCTGGACATCACTATGGGCCCACATACCACCTCTTCTTTCCATGGTTAGTTACTCTCCTTTACTGGGCTGCCTATGATTAGAGGCAGAATGTGATAAGCAGTGTTAAGCAGCCTGTGGCTGCCAATGTAGCAATACTCTGTAATGCTGAATTCACAGGACACCAGTATCAGAATAACAGTGTAATAGCACTAAGGCCTGTTCTTCCATGGACTGCCTGCTGATGGAGTGTACATATGGCCTGAGATCACTGCAATGAGCCACAAGTAATACAGCCAAAACAGAAGTGATAGGCAAGATCCTTGTGTCATTGCCCCACCCTGGGTGCTCTTGATAGGCTTTCTGTGGACACTAACCTGGTGAAAATTGTCCAAAGCCTTCTCCTAGTGTAAGTTTTCACCAGTACTTCACTCAGTCAAGGCAAAGTCCTTTGCTCAGTATTTTGTCCTATCTTCAGTGATTGAAGTCATCGACAACATTCTCCCTAATACCAGACGGGTAGGGGTGAAGGCAATTTTCTTCACTGTAAAAGTTCACAACAAACTTGTTCGTATTTAAGTTTCACAGCCACAACAAACTTCAGCGGTGCTCTTACTCTCATGCCACAGTTAGTGGTAGTGAAAGCTGAAAGAGACGTTTGTCTCAGTGGAGTAGAGTTCTGAGTTTCTCCCTGGAATTAGTAGCTCCATCTGTCAGCTCAGGTCTGGAAACAGATGTCACCTGAGCTTAGGTAATATTTGATGAAAGCAGTCTCTTGGCAAGCTGGGCTATAGCTGAGTCTTAATAGCCTCAGGAACCTATATAGACTTTTGGGGTAAATCTTCAATTAGCAATGATAATGTTTGGTTAGTCCCACTGACATGCAATTCTCTGTCAGGTTCCACAGCACGTCTAGAGTCTTCATGTATGACCTCTGACCAAGGTATCTAGATCTTTGCTTTGTGCCAGATTCTGTGTATCTTTGTAGCAAGTCAAGTAGTGAATTCCAAAGCACAGACTTTTCTAGCTTTTGTGCTCTTCTCTCATTAAAGTTGAGTCTTTTTTCCCTTCCTGCATTGTGCAAGGTTGCAGAAGGTTTGGTAGGGGCAGTCCCTCAACTACCTGGCTAGACTAATTACTGGACAGTATTTCTTAAGTGCAGTCCTGGGAATAGGGGTGAATGGGGCTCTGTGTGGCACTGGGTTTCAGCATAGCTTCCGGTACTGGGCTTCAGTTCAAAAGCCTGAACTCAATGTCCTCTCTGACTTTCAAGAAGGAACATCTCTTTTGTGCTGTGTTGCTTTTAGCTGGGGAGAGGTGGCATGGAAATATGTTCCTTCCTGAATTTGTCAATGTGCCTTATTTTATACTAAAGTCAGGAACTGCAATCTCTCACCTGGTTTTCTTAGCACCTGTCAAGATAGTTTAGTGTGTAATTAATTACTTAAATTTCTATATCTGTCAGAAGGTGATCACCGGAGGATCTTTTACTACCTATTTTTCTCTGCATAAATTTAGTTTTTTATTTGCTATTTAAGTGCCAGGTCCTAAAAGGGGCTAAATCTACTTTGAAATGAATCTGCAATCAGGATTTCAAAGTCTTCCTGGTAGTTTTAGTGATTTTCTTTGATTGCAATTTTTGCAGAAGTACTGCATAAGAAATTTTAACAAGTTTTTATTAATGGAAAAATAAAGTGTGAAGTACAGTGAGGTCTATAGCTGTTTTATAAAAATAGCTTAAAGTTTGTAATAAAGAGGTATTGTTGCAATTACTATGTTAGTTAAGATATCATCAATCTCATATTTGCTACACTTACAAAATTATTTTGAATACATTTTGCCTTTTTTGACACTATCCAGTGGAATATGGAAGCTTGCTAGGGACAAGCTAGCTAACCCTTGTTATCTGATTAAAGCATTTTTCTTCTTAGCCCATGTCTCCAAAACAAAAGGCATTGATCATGAATAGAATTTAAGGTTGTTAACTCTGTTTTTCAGAAAGGCTACTATTAATTCACTATAACTATGAATTATTAGGCTAGAAGAATCTCTGAGTGATAGAGTATTTGCCTACTAGGTCCCCGGTAGCACAAAACAGGCAAGCAAGCATGAACTCCACCTGCCTCCATGCCCAGGTTCCAGTCATAATTGAAACTTGTAGAAATTCACTTGTTGATGTGCAAAATTTCTTTGACTTCAGTTTGAAATTATCTAGTGAACAGAAAAAGATGCAATAATTGGCTATAACTTTTTTTACCATATCAAATAAATAAGTTATGCCTTCATTATCAGTAGGATGGGCCTACAATGAATAGGTATTAACAGTTCACAGAAATTTAAAATAGAGATGAAAGGAAATTATATGCATCCCTTTGGAAATAGTGTGGGGGTTAAATCTAAAAATATTTTAGTAATACTTCATATTTAATATTCTAAAGCCTTTACAAATGAAAACTAAATAAGATAACCTGCCTTAGTTCCTGTGACATAAAAAGTGATCACTTGATTCTACTATAGCTCTTAGTTAACAGCAAAATTTATTCAATTAGCAGCTGAAGTATTTCATAGGCTGGGGAATCTTGCACCAATGGATAATTTTTCTGACATATTTTAGTGCTATAAAATACTATGTAGATCTCTTAAAAATCTGACATACAGTCTATAATAGACATGCTATTTTATATTGTTTTACTTCTGCCTTAAAATTTAGTTTTTGTATATGTATTTTTGACATGAATCACACATTAATTGAATGGAAACTATAATATCATCTCTTACTGGATTCCAAAAAATTAAAAATTAAATTAAAAAATTGGTGTATGTGCAATTTTTATCCAACAATTTTTTTCACATTTTTACCCTTAAATATGCCATTTATGTACCTTCTGTTCTCCATTTTCCTAATGAGAAGTAAGTTCAATGCTGTCAGAATATCTTAATGTGTTTGTTTTTATTTTGCTGTTTTTCTAGATTTTTCTTCTGCATTTCATTGACTATTGGATGAAGTCGATGGACTTCTCTCATCTTATGTGTAGTTTGTTGTCTTTCTTGTTATATAGATCAATGGTTTGATTTATATTTAGGTAGTTTGGTATTTTTTTTTTATTATTCTTTTAGATCATTTGCCTCTCCTTTTCTCCTGGGAATCTCAAGATACATACTTTAGTACTCTCCAAGGTGGCCTATATACTTCTGATGACATAATAATAATTTCTCCATTCTCTTTAATCTCTTCTTTAGATTAAGTACTCTCAGTTATGCTGCCTTCACGTTTCCTAATTATTTAATCTGTGTGTTCTCAAATCATATTGAGAGACACTCTAGCAAGTGTAAGGTTTTTTTTTCTGTTTTACATTTCTAACTCTAGAAACTTTATTTGGTTACTTTAAAATTCCTTTTCATTGATACTTTAAGCTTCTTCATGAACAGTCTCTACTTACTGTGTTTTCCTCTGTATATAGAGTACTCTTTCTATTTGCCCTTCTGTTAATTATTTGAAAACAAAATGCTTTAAATAAGAAAATGTCACAGTATTCAGAATCAGATTTCTTCCCCCTTCCTTTTCTCTTCCCTACCATATCTTTGTGTGCCTAGTTTACATTTTTAACATAATTATTTGAGAACACTACTCTCCATCCACAGACACTATTTCTGTTGTGGCTTCTTCCTCTTTTTCCTCCCACAAGTTACTTCTGAAAAAAATCTGTTTTCTTGATTATGTGTAGCCATTGAAGTCTTTACTTGATTCACTTGGCCAAATAAAAGATTTTCAGAAGCTATTCAAAACAGTAGACTGTCCAGTCTTTTCCAAAAGGTTTTCTACACATGTGTGTGCATATGTTTATGTGTGCTTTGAATATTCAGGAAGACAGCTTTTGAGACTTAGTTTTCATTTCTTTTTTGCTTATATTGTTCAACTCTGCCAGATGTTAAAATTAGGATCTTCCTAGGCATTCACTGAGAGTGGACAAAGCCATCGATATGCATATATTAGAAAACACTATGTTACTTGCCTTCCTGAATCCTGAAAAGCATGTCAGAGCTTTACAGAGTGCCCTATTCTATATTTTTTCTTTAAAGTTATATAACCAGATTTTTGTTTGCCACAATAAGATAAAGATAAAGATACATATATATATGAATATACAATCTCCTCCTAAAATATATAATCTCACAGAAGCTTCCAGGCACTTTAAATTATATTACACTAGTACTTAAAGTTTTCTACACCAACCAAGGTTTCTTTTCCCTTTATTGGCTATCATTTCCTTGGATTTTATATCTATTACAGTTATGAAGCCATTGATTAAAAAAAAAATAATGTGAATCACCTTGGCACAAAAGGATGGGATGAAGACAATGTAAAGTTTCACAATGTTTTCTGTTCCTACTGAGATTCTATATTTTTTTCTTCAGTCGACCCTCTTTGACCTGTCCTGAGATTTTTATTTAATTTCTAGAACTCAGAAAATATTGACTTTGTTAATTATTACCCCAGCATACTTTTGTTTGTTTGTTTTGTTTTGTTTTTTGAGATAGGGTCTCACTATGTAATTGAGACTGAACTGGAACTCAGTATGTATCCCGGGCTGGTCTCAAACTCCCAGCGATCCTCCTGCCTCAGCCTTCTGAGCGCTGGGATTATAGGTGTGTGCCACCAGGCCTGGCAGCATTCTTATTTTTTAAGGTGTACTAGGTTTTCAAATTTCCTTATTTTGCCATTTAAAATTGTCTAACATTACTACACTTGAACTCTTTTGTCAATGAAAATTAATTATCTTTCTAATGCTAAAATATATGTGGCAATGTTTTATAATTGTATTTTTTATAAATGACAAAGCATATTTATAGTTCTGTTTTCAACTATAAATTAATTAGTCCTCTTATAAAACCACATGTTTAGATATGATCGTTGAAATGTAAGTATAAGTTCATAGATCATTCACTTTGCATGGAAAGTTCTACAGGAAATAAATTTGGCTATAAGTAGAGCTACTAATTATTCTCAAGCTACTATAAATGGCAAAATTCAGTGGCATGGACTACTAAGGATACTGTGGCAATGTCACTTCCAGAAAAGTGCTTTGTTTACCCATATTATTAATGACATTTGAATACATATTTTGTATTCTATTTTTCTTACATTAAACTTTTTATGGTTTAGTGCACACACCTGAAAGTGAATGCTGATTCCATAGAATTTATTGGGTATTAGAGCTTCTTCTCCTTATATTCAGTTAAGCTATTTTCTGATTTGCAAAACATATTTGCAGATATATCTGTCAATACTCACCCATTGGAGATTTCCTAAGTAATGTTATATTTTTTCAAGATAGCCATATGTGTACATATATATTATAAGGTATATTGATTGCACTGTACCGACAGCAATCCTTCTATAGCACAATGTAAAGTCTTTTTAAAAGATAATTATCTCACTTAATAAAACAATATTTTCATAGATTCACTGCATGTTGAGATACTCTTCAATACAGTTAATATAATTCTCAAAGATAGTCTTGCTGTCTGTAAATATATTTAATATATTTTCCCAACCTTCTTTCCAATTACGCACAAATTTCCTGTAGTAGACATAGACTGGATCAAACATTCTTCTCAATATACTGTGATCACTCTTAAACTTGAATTTGTTAAATAACAAAAATATTAATTTAGCGAGTTTATATTCAATCTTGACCTTTTGCCTAGCAGAGATATTTTTAAATAAAATTATTCTTGAGTTATAGGGAATTATAACAGGTTCACAATCTTAGGAGGATTTTATTCTTCTGAGCCTAATATTTACACAATTTACAACTAAATCATCCCCCTAAAATCATTCCTGAGGAAATAATGAGGTTATGAACAACAGCATGCTTAATGACATGAAAGGTCTTCTGCTAGAATATTGAATGCTGAATAATGAAATCTCTCTGAATTTTTATCATTAAAGAAGTTTCTGTAATACTGTTTGAATATATTAAATGCAATATGCCAATGGGTATGAAACAAATAAACAAAAAGCTACATTAAAATAGTGCTGATATAATTAAATTTTTAATAAATAAGAGCAACATTAGTGAGGTGGATGAGATGAACAATAAATCAAATATACCAATGTACAAAATATTTTTCACTACAAATGGTTGTTTACAGTTAAGTAAACAAGAATGTTAAATTTTCCACTCTCTTAGTTCCTCTATCCAAAAATGTAGTAAAATAATCATCAGCTAAACATGTATAAATCATTATAAAACACAGACTTATTGAAATATAATAATGTTCTATCTCTTCTTAACAAATAAATACAAACATATTAGGCAAATCAACCTCAAATTATAAACATACATCAGAGATGAATAACATTTTTTACCTATGAGCTTTATATTCTTCCTCGGGCCAAGACTCATAAATATTAGTCACAGTGAAAAAATAAAAGTTCTCCCTGTTGGCATCATGAGAACATACTTATGCATACTTATCTGCAAAAACTGACCTCAAATATTCAATGAAAGATATCTCCGCGTGTAAATTTAGACTGATGCTGGTCATGACTTATTCTTTTTTTTTCTTTTTATTGAGTTTATTGGTACAATCTAGTTATACAACACAGTTACATTCATTACTGGGATCCTGTACCTTTACATAATAGGTCTTGATTCTCATTGTTTCCCCTTGTCCCTGCCCTCCCTTCACCCCCTCCTCCCCTCCCCATTTACAAACACTTTATTTCCATTGTTTCAGTTTCTCATATTTTTTTCCTCTCCTTTATTACCTTTCCCCACCCTTCCCACTTTCCCTACACCTTTAGCCCTTTACTTCCTATTTCACATTATTACTTATCTCATTAGTATCCTGTGTACTATTCTAGTTTTTCCACACCAGAGAAACTATTCAGTATTTCAGTTAAAGAAATCTCTGTATGAAGGTTAAAAATAGGGAATCCTAACATAAAACAAAAAAGGAAAGTAAAGGAGAAAAGGCAATGATGTAACATCAAAATAATCCTTAATTCTGGAGATGAAAATGGTCCCTGAACATATTTAAATTGCTTCTTGCTCTTGTAGTCTTATTCTTTTTTTCATTATTTAGAGAATGTTAGTTTCTGTAATCAAACCCGCATAGATACGACCTTACTGCACCATCTCATTCACAACATCTGCGATCCAAGATACTATGAATTGGAGCCCATAGTGGCATCTGTCCATTTCAGGGTATATATTGTGTTTCACCTTGGGAAAAGAAAGAACACTAATCATTTTTTATGTTAGGATATAGATAATTGATCTATTAGAAAAGGGGTTTTAATAATTTCGTGGAGAATCCATGCATAGAAATTGCTCTTTTCATAATATCCCTCCTTTAAGATTGATGAGTGGTAGAAAAACTCTGAAATAAAGATTAACTAGGAATATTTCTTTGTGAAATATAAAGTAAGTATTGTAAATCTTGGATATAAAATAAAAACATTTCATAACATAGGAATTTCCCAATCTATAAGGCAATTCATGTACCTCTTTACAGACATTATCTACTTTGAACAACGGAGTTCATGTCAGTATGGATAGAAAAGATCAGAAAAGAATGGTCGTTTAATTGTCTATTATTATTTTGTAATCTTAAAGTCATCAATAATATTGAGTAGGATCCTTAATTAATATGAATTTTACTTGACAAATCCAATTATTTGTGTGAGATTAATATACAGCTTTTGAGTTGTAGACTGGTCAAGATCTTATTTTGTATAGAATAAAATCTTCTGGAGAAATTTCCACATCCTCTGTTCAGAATATGTATTTCATTTCATTTTTCTCTGTGGGATTAGATAGCTATAATTGCCAGAGACATTATATGGTTGTCAGGTTTATGTATTCTTTATTATCTTACATTAGTGAATTATAGATACATTATTTGACCAATAATTTCCCATAATATTAATAATGGCTTTAAAAATTTCTGATTTTTGATTTCTAATTGAGAAAGACCTCAAATATTGTTTTCCAAAATTAACATAGATTTCCTTGTTACTTTGTATTTCACTATAGGTTTTAGAGTCAGATTTCTACTTCTCTCTCTCTCTCTCTCTCTCTCTCTCTCTCAGTGGTTATTTTGAGAGATGAGCCATGATTTTTCATTTTATTTTCAATGAATTGACTTTTGTTATAGTTCAGATCTAAAATATCACCTGTTGTAGCTTGTGTCTGGATGTCCTCCCAAAGTATCACGCAGTGACAGGTGGGGCTTTCAGAGGTGGCTGGATCTAGAGGGTGTGATGTCGGGATCAAGGATGTGTGAATGCTAGATTAGTGCAGTGATTGCTTTGGCATAGTTCTGGGTAGGATTAAGGGGACCCCTCCAGGGTTATGAGTGCTACAGATCCTCAGGCCATGTTGCCTGGATTAGATTTAAGGGACAGGAAGGAGGCCCCTGTCCCTGCTTGTACTTTGTTGCTTATGCTCTGCTGTTTGTCTTCTGTTCTGAAATGTCCCTCTGCCAGGCCAACTTTCCTTAGAGCCAGACGATTGTGGACTGAAACCTCTACAAACTGTGAGCTAAATAAACTTTTCCTTCTTTAACTGTGGGTGTCAAGTATTTTGTCTCAGCAACAAGAAAAGTAACTAAGTTAGCCCCTAAACATCTCATATTTAGAAGTATGGCTTTTGGAAGGTGATTGGACCATTGGTGCTCTACTCAATGGGTTAATCCATTCATGAGTTTGTAGCTAGGAGGAATGGCCCAGCTGGAGGAATGGGGACAAACATAGCTATGACTTTGGAGTGAATCTCTCTCTGGGCTTTTTTCTGCTTGCTGTGCTTCTCTTCAGGTATGAAGTTGTGCAGCTTTGCTTTATCATATCTCCCAGTGTGATGCTTCTGTTTTGGAGCCAGCAGATTATGGATTGAAACCTCTAACACCATGAGCCATATTAAAAGTCCCCTTTTAACTGTGAGGGTCAAGTGTTTGTCACACAAAGGGGAAAACTCGTTAATAAAACATCCCTCAAATATTGAGAGATGTAATCAATTATTGCATGTGGTAATTCAAGAATTTTAAAGGAATCAATATTTTAGTGTACAGTCTTTATACATCTTTTTTTGTTTTTCTTCAGTAATGTATTTTTTTCAGCTTTAATTAAGTTTATTGGTACATTTTAGGGATACAGTACAGTTACATTCGTTGTTGGGATCTTGTACCTCTACATGACAAGTCTTGATTCTCATTTTTTCCCCTTACCCCTGCCCTCATTTCACCCCTCCTCCCCTCCCCATGGAAATAAAGTGTTTATGCATCTTTTAACTAGACTTATTGTTGGTGTTTTCATTTTTCTTTTCTAATTTACTTATACATTTACCTATATATCGTTGCTTATATTTATAACATATGATTTTTATATTAACTTTGTATCTATTGATCTTGTTTAATTAATCTATTTACTCATTATGCCTGGTAGTTTGGTAAATATTTACATTACTATTTCATCCCAAAACAGTGTTGTTTCTTTCCGATCTTCGCGACTTTTATTTTTGTGTTTTATTTCATTAGATAAAACCTTCAATAAGTTATCAAACACCATACATCAGACATTTAGAACTTCAATTTACAACTTTGTAAATAATAATTCTTATTATAGTATTTAGATGAAAATAATAATCTTACAATTTCAGTAGCATTATGAGGCCCAATCAATTATTCTCAACCTCTAAAGTCTGATTTCAGATGTGAGTAATACTACAAATTCAGTTAATTCATTGTAACTATACTAATTTTTCTTTTTCTACTTTTGTGACACCATCTAATTTAAATTTCAATAGTATATACAATTTGCTTCTGAAGTTATTAGGTCATATTTAATGTTAATGTTCTGATTTTGTATCTCTGGCATTAAGAAGGTTAATAGAAAATCAGTTTCTCCAACTGAGGACTACAAATACAGTAACTAATTTAAATCTTCACTCATTAAAAATCTGAACATACAAACAACCTCAATAGCCCTTCATATAGTATGTATATGTCACGTTAAAGAAATTTTATGGAATTCTAACCTTTTATCAGAAGGGTATCTCATTCTTGTGTAGTAAGTATTTGTCACAAGATTAGATATTACCATTCCTAATTTAATAGTATTGAAGTGAATCCCTTTAAGCCCTGCATTTTAATATTTCTATATCCAGGCCTAGAAAATTTGAATACTCCATGTCCAATTGCCAATCTAATTTTTTTACTACATGCAAAAATAGTAATAAAATTTTATTTTTACTATTTCCATGCTTTAGTATGATCTATCTGAGAATAATTTTAACTACCTACATGAGCCCAGTTAAGATATTTTTGATCCTTTATATGGAAAATGATTATAGAGGCCATTTGGTGTTATTAAATTGCATGAAAAGGACTACATTTCTCTACTTGATAAATTTCACACTTGAGTTTCATTTTATTAAACTGTAATTATTCGGATTCTCTAACATTCATACAGGAAGAGAGTGTATTACTTTTTGAGCCCAAAACTAAGCAGAATGAAGATGAAGTATAATGGGACAGGAGGACAAAAATAGCCATAGGAGTTCCTTTTCAAAAGTATCAATCCATTTAATATCCAAAGCTTATCCATAAAAATTAAATTTGTATATTGATGCTTTATCATGTGTGAAAGAAAAAATATTCAATATTAGTTGTTAAAACAAAGTAAAGCAGACTCTAATCGGGATCATCTTTATAGGTACAGAGACCATGACAATAGGATTTTGCATTAGAGGAATCAGCTGGGCTCAACTCCAAACAAAGCATAAGTAATTCGAAATTTATAGCCAATGAACGATGAGGAAGGTAACTGATTTTAAAAAATGTTGAGAGATCACATCAGGAGTAAGAGAGTTTGGCTAAACCTATCTAACCGGGTTGAGGTCATTATGATCAGATATTTTCTGGAGAATTGTGGGGACCAAGGAACTCAATGAGCTATCAAAGATAGTTAGATATTAACTATAGGAAGTTCTTACTGAATTGATTCTGCAGAATTTTTACTTCAACTGGACTTTAGGTGCAAGTGCACACATAGACCTAGGGAAGGCTTAACATTTGGTCAATCAAAAAATCTACCATATACACACAGAGGTTAACTTTGTCAATTACCTAATAATGTATGCAATTCTTAAACTTTTAAGCAATTCTTTCTATTCTCTACTTTGGCATTTACCTTAGAATATCTGGTACTCTTTTCTTCTTAGCATTTAAAGTGTGTACTTGTTATTTCCCCTGTTAGATCTACACTCCTTATACCACTGAGATAACTTCAGTACATCCAATAGGGTAAGGTATATTTTTATGATGTGTAAGTCACAGTCAGTCACCTATTTAGGTTCCAGAATGAATTGTTCCCTGATACATCTAATGTTGTTAATAGTTCATAGGCAGGAAGAAACAGAGAAAAAATAAATTTTGAAGGTTCAAGACTGGGATACTCTAAGTGATTCTCTGTTAATGCATAATAACATATATTGTATGAATCTTATACATGGTACATTATTCTTCAAACTGAAGATGTAAAGCTGATACAGAAACATAGTTTATGACCTAAATGAATTCATATACATAAGAAGACATAGATAGTAATTATCGATACATAAGTAATATATTTTATTCACAGTTCTTAAGAGAAAAATTTCAAAGTTGCTTATAGCTGTGGGTTAGACAAGATTGAATTTTGTAAAATCCCTAAAACATAGAATACTAAGAAATTAGTGCAAAATCCCATCTGTGAGGAAATAAAAAATATTTCTATTCTTGAATTCTGACATTTGAGCCAGTGTGGTGGCACATGCCTGTAATCCTAGCACTCGGGAGGCTGAGGCAGGAGGATCACTGTGAATTGGAGACCAGCCTGGGCTACATAGTGAGTTCCAGAGAAGTCTAAACTACATAGTGAGATCCTGTCTTAAAAAACCAAAAAAAAAAAAAAAAAAAAAAAAAAAAAGAATTCTGATAATTCAAGATGGTTCAGAATTTCTGGTCATTCTTGCTAGAAAGCACATACAAAATGTGAGAATGGGGACATAATTCAACTATTTATATCTGTGTATAATTATATTATTTCCTACTATCCATGGGCTTTGTTTTTTCTATTTCTTTATATTGCTTGGTTTGATTCAATAGGAAGAAATCTACATCAGAAAGAGAGTGTTACCAAGTTAATAGGTAAAGGAGGTGATCATACAAATACAAATTTAGCTTTGTTCTAATCCGAAGTATATGATTTATATTTTTAATTGATTAAGTCAGAAGACAGTGTGGAGAGAAAAAAGTTACTTTTATCCCATTAGCCTAATAACCTGATCTAATTTTTTTTCTTTTATACTTTTGTGACTAGTTCCGTTTCTAGGCTTTTCTTTTTGTAGGATTTAGGTGCAATACTGTCAGCATGATATCTACCAAAGAGACAGTCCTAAGTTAAGAAAAATCTTACAGTGTATATGTGGATTCCAAAACAAAATGTTTTAATTTCCCAGAAGAAAGGTATCTGTACAATAGGTTTACTAAAAAAGGTTTTGGCAAAACAATAATCACCAAATAGTGAGGCATTTATGGATTATTTATGCATGGATATTTTAAATTTATGATTAATTTAACATTTTAATTATTTGAAAATAAGATTAAAATATATCCTTTATTCTAATCTAGGCTTACTGTAGTTCACAGTCTCACTAATATCTTCGTTAAAAAGCAAACAAGCTAATCTAAGTTTTTTAGAAACATTGATGACTTAAACATAGGACAAAATATGTCAAATATGTTCTTAATATACTCAATGGGTACAGAAACAAAACTGAATAAACAGCTCTCAGATATAATAAATTACCCACCCATTTTTAATGCCAAACACTGGAATCTGAAACTGCTAATTAAAGACATTAGTGAATGTCAATACAGCAATATTTTAATGGCTGCAAGATAATCCCACAGCAATGAATTTACATCAAAATGAGTTTACTGTAAAGTGCCAAAGGTGGAAAAATGCTTCCTTTGCATGATGTGGCAACAATTTCTCAAATGAATAACGCCTACTCAAAATTTAACTAAATAATTACTTAATTTGCATTTATTAAGAAAAAATAATAACTTGGAACAAAGCTCTTTGGGAAATGATCTAAGAGCTAATGGCCTCAAAGTGCTCCCTTAGTTTCTGAGTATAAAAAACACAATAACTATAATAAAACCTAGAACAGCAACAGAGTGAAAAGAAATTTATATGAGGGAAATGGGTCAGTGTCACGGTGGATACATACAGAAAATGTTCCAAAACTTTGGATGAGAAGCACTTTGTCTAGGCAGTTAAATGGGAAAATGAGCTGCCTCTTCCATATTACATTCCTGGTTTTCTTGGAAGCAGAAGAGAGTGTGCTTTCATTTGTACAACTTTCAACTTTTTAAAAATCCATAGAATCTGTTGATTTCCTTGTTACTCCAATGGGATCTGAATATTATAAACCTTCTCCATAACATTGCAACCAAAAAGGTCTGAAATATCATGCTTAACATAAAATATTCCCCTTGTTAAAATTCAGCTTAATTTATATAATAAGGTTCTCTGGGAGTATCTGTGCTGCCGTAAGACTTTCATGCTAACAACCAACAGGTAAAAACAAAAGTGATAACTGTAACAGATCTTGATCTATGCTGAGAGATGATTAAATATCCAAATCGGTTATAGGTACATGTGCTAGTCTAGACCAATAAAGAAGACAAGTAACTGTGAAAGTTGAAGAATGTAATTAATTAGCAAAACAAAAAAATAATTGCAAAATATATGCCAGTATTTGGCAATTCTTCCCATCAGCAACTAGAGTCTATACCTCAGTACTTTGTAAACTTCTGGCTTTTTTTTTCCAGAATATAGAATAAATTACATTAGTCCAATTCTGAGTAGTATTTCAAGAGGCCTAACTGAATTTTGGATTAATGTGGTGAAAATAGGCCCCACATAGTTTAAGTCTGTGTCATCCTCCACCAACCATTATCACTTTTGTAAGAAATCTGCTAATGCCCAACATGCAACAAAAACCATCTAAACCGAATCACAATTCCAAGTGTCATTTTCTTCACATATATAATAAGATGGGTAAAATATGCCTAATCCAGACAAAATTAGGTGAAAAGCAGCAAATTTTATGCAATTAAATGTTTGTTAACACATGACATTTTAGTGGAATATTTTAAGCAGCAGAAAGCAATGCAAGTAAGTGTCCATGTGCTCATAGTTGTCCATTTTTACATAATAAATTGGGAGTGAGCAAAATTTAAACAGGCTTCTCTGCATTGAATAGCTCTGACTGTTTACTCGCCCCCAAGTTCTAGCAGGGAAAAAAAGTACTAAGGTGCAGAATTTTTTTCTCAGTAGCTCTTTCTAGAAAGTGGCTCATACAAGAAACGTTTGTATGTAAGCCAGACTGACAATGCTATCTGCTCATGGCCACTACTTGCCCTACTACTTACAAACTCCTTGCCAGCACCAACATCTCAATTATTAAAAAAATACTTCTCTCTCTTTTATTTGCTACATTTGGAGATTCTGAAGTCAGTGTTTTTCAAAGTCTAAAAGTAGTTTTGAATAAAATCTCTCCCTACTTTTGGTTTGGACATACAAAATGAAAAGCTTGATAGTTGATGGGCAAATATATGATAGAGTCAGTGCAAAATTACTATGGACTACACAGCAAACACTCATCCTTTTAGTGGAGCGTAGTAAGTATGTGACTTAGTCAAAGAGCCTGTGACTCTATGCAGAGTAGCAAGAGTTCACTAAAGCAGTCTTTTTCAAATTATAATATGGACAGAAATCATTTGTGGATCTTATGTAAATGTAGATTTGGAAGAGAGTTTGAGATTTGATTTTTTTAATATACTAACAGGTGATAACAATAGTGCTGGCCTGGATTTTACTTTTTGAGTAGTCGTGGTTTAGAAAGAGAAACACATATCTTCTGGAAAATTCTCAAAATTGGTGGAGAAAGCTATTGAGAAAACTGTCCTACTTTTTTATCTCAACTATATTTAAAATATTATTGATCATCGATACTACTCCACTGGATTGGCTCTGTTCTCATAGCAGTTCACAGAAGTCCTCCAAGCCACAAAGACCTTATAATGATGACAGTATTAAAGTATGATTGTATGAAGAAATCCAGATGACATGTTTCAACAAGTCCATGACTGTGCAAGCTAATGAAAAATTCATAAGTTGGCTCTTTAGGGAATGGGTAGTAGCCTCACTGTTTGCAGTCGTGGCCTCACCTAGCACAGTGTACTTAAAACTAGAAATACTAAATGCAAGAAACCGAAACTCTTTAGTTAGAGAAAAACTGCTGATCCCCTCCTAGCTTCACTCTTACAAAGTGTTTTTACAAATATGTTGAGTGATTTAAAATGATCATAATTTTTCATTCTTATAGCACCATTGCGATCCATATACCCTTTCATTAAACTCTATTCAGAGTTTACAGTATTCACTGTCTAGTACAGGTTTGTGATCTTTTTAGTGATTGATAAATAAACAATTTATTTTAATTTCAAATTTGCAATTTTAAACGTGCCACCTTTATTTCATAAATATCTCTATATTTAATAACATTATATGCTATAATACATTCTATATTATAACTATTATATAAAGTATTTGCATACATTGTTATATAAGAAATGTATGTATTATTCACATTTACTGCTTATAGTTTAATATCACTCATGACACTCAATGTTATAAATATATAATGTTATTTTTCTGATTTAATAGTACTGCATTGTACAATTCATATATCTTATATAATTTTAACACATACTTCATACTGTATTAATGAAATTATTCAATGTTAAAGAAAGTAAACAGGGTAAAATTATTAAATCATTAAAGTAATTAAAGTAAACAGAGTGAAATTTATTTGGGAAATTTAATACATTTTAAAGATCTAGATATATCTATGTACTTCCTCAGACGATTAATGAACATCAAGTACAATTTCAAGGTGTTTAAATGGTATTACAACATATGTTTGATATTAGAATAAAATACATGTAGATGAAAAGATGCATTTATAATATTAGTTTCAACAATGCAAAATCTACTCTCTCCAATAGAAAGCATCATATTCAATGGGTAAACACTAACAGCATTTCCCCTAAAATCAGGAACAAGACAAAGATGACCATTATCAGCACTTCTAGTCAGCATAGTACCTGAAACATTAGCCAGAGCAATCAGGCAAGAGAAAGAATTAAAAGGGATACATATAACAAAGAAAGAACTCAAATTATCATTATTTGCAGTTTACATGATACACTGCACAGAAGACAAAAGGAGCTCCACCAAAAAAATTCTGAGGATTAATAACCAACTTTAGTACTGTAGCAGAATACAAGATGAGCATACAAAAAATCATTGGCCCTTGTGTAAGTGAACTTGAAAAATGACCTTCATGAGAAAGAAATTTTAAAAACAATACTATTCACGGTTACTTCAAGAAAAATGAAATAAGTAGCTATTAATCTAACAAAGGAAATAAAAGACCTCTGCAAAGAAAATATAGAGGATTAAAAAGTAAACAAGCTGTACTGTGTACATGTACTCACTTCCTAAGATGATTGTAAAATGCATGTACTACAAACATGTACTAATAAAATTGAAAAAAATCAAGAAATAAATCTGGTCTTGAAAGTAAAATATTTTATTATATTATTTTTGCCATAAGTTATGTAATTTTATTTTCACAATATTATCATAGATTTTTCATACATAATCTCTTCTAAACATTTTTTATATTTTTCTACTGGTATTCATATAATCAGCAGTGTTGATGAAAGCACTTACATTTCTGCTAAATTAGGTCCTTAGAAAGTTTCCGTTAAGATTTGCTTCAGCAAATGGTTTTATAATTACAGTTACATATATATATACATGATGTACCTTGGTTCTTATTTTTCCCCATTCCCCTGCCCTCCCTTCATCCCCTCTCCCCTCCTCTATTTGCAAAGATTTTATTTTCATTTTTTTCATTTTCTCATATTTTTTCTTTTCCCTCATTTTCTTTCCTCTACCCTTCCCACTTCCCTACACCTTTAGCCCTTTTCTTCCTGTATCACATTGTCAGTTATAAAATTTGGATCTTATGTATACTTTTAGCTTTTCACACCAGAGAAACTATTTGGTATTTACTCTTGTGCATCTTATTTATTTCACTTAATACTATTCTTTACTAATATGTTTAGCTTAAATGTATATTAAATATATTTTAAATGTTTTTGTCATGTAACATACACATACACATATCTAATCTTAACCTATTTGATTTTCCTTCCTTTCCCTTTCCCTTTATTTCCCCCTCCCAGATCTCCATCTAACCTCCACAATTTCCCTCTATTCTATCATATAGCTATTTATTTATTTATTTATTTATTTTTTATTTATTTGTTGGTACCAGGATCGAACTCGTGCCCTTGCATTTGTGAGGCAGGCGGCAGAACCACTGAGCCAAATCATGGGCCCTGTATCATATAGCTTTCATTTGTTCTTCAAATTGTACTTTGGATTTCTCATATAAGAGAAATTATGTGATAATGAACTTCTGTTTTATTTATTTAACTTAGACTTCTGGTCCCAAAGTCATTCATTATTTTACAAAGAATCTGAATTTATCTTTCTTCAGGACTGAGTGTACTCTAATGTGTCTATACATCACAGTTTCTTTACGCATTCATCTGTCCATGAGTGTATAGGCCACATTAAAGAGTTAGCTATTATGAGTCATACTGCTGTAAGCATTACTGTGCATATACCATAGGAATATGGTTTATTTAACACAGGAGACACACAGCAGAGGTACAGAGGAATCAAGTGGAATTTCTCTTTTAAGTTTTCTGAGGAATCTCCAAATTGATTTCCATGGTGTTTGCACTAATTTACATTATAACCAACGTTGTAAAGTGATTCTTTGCACAGTTTTGGCAGCATTTGGGGGGGTGTTAAGCCATTTTGCTGAAACAAGATCAAATTTCACTGTTGTTTTGATTTGCACTTCTCAGGCTAAAGGTGGTGAATTGTAAAAGAGTTTCCTCTTGGCCATTTGTGCTATTTCTTTTGAGAAATGTCTAGTCATTTGATTTCATATTTTATGATTTGGATTTTTACTTCAAGAATTTTAATGTTTATGTATATTTTTCTTTATATCCAAGGTATTTGTCATCTTGGTTGCTTCCTTTGTTATTTAGAAGTTTTGAAATTTAAAATTCTAAGAGCAAATATAAGTAAATTTTCATTTTCTAGCATTTTATAAGCCTAGTCTTAAGTTAGGAATTAAAATAACACATTCATATTAAAATAATATGAAAATAATTTCATGTATTTATTTCACATAAACAAGTAACAATATCTTTAATGAAAATAGATATTTTTAAATCAAGTGAATAATTTTTAAATCCTGATATCTTAAAAACTAAAAAGAAATAATGTGAAAGTATTGTATATACATACCATTATGTGTTTACATTATTAATAATCTTATTAGAGGACATAAGAACTATATCTGGTATAATGTCTAGGAAATATTTAATTTACCAGGTTAAATAGGTTTTATTTTCTATTCTTTAATTTAGGCTATTGCTTCACTCATGAGCTATGGCATTTATGATTTATTTTATGGCATTTATGATGTACTTCATTTATCAACTGTAGCTTAGCTCACCAGAATTATATTCATATCTGCACTTGAATGAGATAACCTGTCAACACTATCCTGTGTATAAGCAATAGCACAACTAAACCAATGATATTTACCAATGAGAAAGTGGTAAATGACATAAATTTCTAGATATGTATGATAAAAATGCCCGGACAATATTTATATATTTTATCAAATAAATGGGTAAGTTAATTTTGATGCATAGCTTCTATCCCTATTACTTTGCTGTTGTTTTTCTCTCATTGAGTTTATTGGTCCATTTTAGGTACACAGTTCCTTCACATTCATCATTGGAATCTTGTGCCTTTACATGACAGGTGTTTTTTCTCATTTTTTCCCCTTATCCCTCTCCGCCCTTCACCCCCTCCTCCCTTCCCTATTTACAAACACTTTATTTCCATTTTTTTCATTTTCTCATGTTTTTTTCCCTTATTACCTTTCCCCTACCCTTCCCATTTCCCCTACACCTTTAGCCCTTTTCTTCCTATTTCACATTGCCAATTATATCACTAGGATATTATGTACCATTATAGTTTTTCATACCACAGAAACTATTCAGTATTTATACATGTATGACTTATTTATTTCACTTAGGAGTATATATCCTCAATATGTATCCATTTTCCTATGAATGAATAATTTCTCATCCTTTATGGCTGAGTTGTATTCTATTTTACAGAAAAACCACATCTTTATCCAGTGTCCAACCCATGAGCAAGTAGGCAGTTTCCAAGTTTTAGCCATTACAAACTTTGCCACTCTAAACATAGGTGTGAATATATCACTGTGATATGATTCTTTTAATTCTTTTGGAAAGATACCCAGCAGAGGGATGGATGGGTCAAATGGAATCTATAATCCTATTTCTTTGAGATATCTCCATATTGATTTCCATAGTGGCTGCACCAGTCTGCACTCCCACCAACAATGGAGAAGGGTTGCTTTCTCCCCACAACCCCACCAACATTTGTTATTGGTTGATTTCTTGATAGCAGCCATTCTTTGTGAGGTGAGGTGGAATCTCAGTGTTGTTCAGTAGCCCCATTACTTTGTATCATTTACTTGACCATTAGTTTTTCTAGAGCCCTCAAAAGTGTGAAAAAGATTGGTCCCTAGAAAAATAGAAGCTACCCTTAAAAGCAGCTCAAACATTTTACAGTAAAAAACTATATTGTCATTTTAAATATATGAAATGTTACTTTATGAATCTTTTTGTCACCCTACTTTAATTCTATACATTGCCAAAATGTTCTGATTGAGTAAAATTTAGTTGTTCTGAAGCAACATGGTAGGCTAATATGAATTTTTTCTATCATTAGGTATTAATATAAGGTATAGAAAAAGGATTACTTCCTGGTTGATAAATAGTCATAATTATTTTACTACCTATGAAAATATTAACTAGCTCTTAAATACAGTTTATGGTTGTTGGTTCACAATGAATTATCCATTTATGTGATCAGAATACTTATGTCTTTTAAAAATATTATGGCATTCTAAATGATTTTGAACTTTTTCCCAAGAATAATATATTATGCTTATTAAAGGAGGTAGTAATGCCAGTATAATATAACTTAGAGTTTATTTTTCTTGAAAATTAACTAATACATTCTCTGACATCAGCTGAAATTATTTATATTTTCATTCAGCTTCAGTAAGTCTTTTATCAATGTAATTTATGTAGCACTAGATTTTGGATGATAGAGTTTTATGAAAACTATATTATTCTTTTGACCTTACACAAATTTTTCATACATTAAACTTTTTGCTCTTCACACATTAATGAAATTTTACATCAAAATGTATATATAGTTCTTGGGGCTCTCAAAATTCTTTTATTTTCTGCAGAATTCTTGTCTGATGTATTGTAGTTTCATTTTTTCATGAAAATGTAATCTGTGAGCTTTTCATGTATTCTAAAAGTTACACATTCTATCGAACCTATTTAAACAATGAGTCCTGTAAGTAGAGAGAAGTACAAATTAGCATGTGTGTGTCCACACACTTACATGTTTAATACACGCCAAAATTCACAGCTACCTTTCTATACAGGGGTCAAATGCTAATTGATTCATATTTTAGTATGAAATAAATGAAAAATATCTACACAATCAATTATGTAAAAAAATGACCTTCCTTTAATAGGAATATTTTTTCATCTTGGAATTTTTCCTCACTTCTCATTATTAAAATATCCTTTTCTCCATGATAACTTATTATTTTTAATTTGGGAATTTTTTTATTTTACTTCTCAAACACCCATTACTCATTAGATTTCAAGGATGATTGTATGAATGTTCATTTTCTTACAGGTACAATATCTTCCAGGGTGGAGAATCTTCAAGGTTCTAATTCATACTTGGCAAGACTTTATGGTTATTGGATGCCATCCAATAATTTGTAATTTTACAGATGATATAGCAGCAAGAAAAAACATCAAGATTTGTTTTCTCTACATCATGCCCTAAAATGAAATTTTTCAGAAGGAAAATAAATTTTTATCAGGTTGCCCAGTCTAATGTTCCCACTCAGATGCTACATGAAACAGCATGAAGAATGGACACAGGTAAGTGTTTGCCAAATCCTTCCCATCATCATGATGTGAAAAAATCCATTTCAAAGTATTGACTGTAACCTTAGTGCTCCTGGTAAATTTTCATGCTTGGCCTCTTTTCAGTACGTGACATGAAGGGCGTGAGTTCAGCATTACTTGTGAAATGACAATGGCTTGTCCTCATGTGTTGTACATTGTCAGTTACAGAGTGGGGGTTATGAATTATTCTGTAGTAGAAAATATTGTGGGGAACAGGCTTTGTGGCCTTTCTTCCATAAAGAGAATGACAGGATAACAGTAGACTTTATAGGAGACATGTTGTATGTTTGAAATTATCTCACATTATCTGTATTCCAATTTATATTGTAGATTTGGGGAAAATTTAAATTTTAAAAACACATACAATATGTTGAAGGAAATGATAACATTTCTAAAATATGAACTTCTGCATGTATTTTATGCATGAAAACCACAGAGAAATAACGCAGGCAATAATAACTGGACAGAGGCCTAAATACCACTCTAAGTTGAGTTTTCCTTCTGTCATCATTTTTCATTGTTTTCCAGTGAGAAGAGTATAAAATGTTTCATGCTGAGAAATTTAATATTGTTAGATGGTCACGTGAGGGATACCTGCTCCATCATGTGCACCCAGATTGGCCTCAATGAGGTTATATATATAACAGATTGGACAAAGTGACTACATTCTTTTTTCTTTCCAAACAAAATACACCTTTATGTCTTCTGTTTTGATAATCAACATTCAAAACAATAGAGAATGTGCTTTTCATTATGCTAACAAAAGAGGTGAGACAATAAAGTATTAACTAATAGAAGTGTATTTTAGCTAATAATTCTCTAGTTTCCGATTCAAGATTAAATGGGCCCAATTGCTTTGAGCCTGCAGTCAGGGCAATCGACTGTTTGGAAATGCACAGTACAGCAAACTGCTCACCTCAGGAGGCAGGAAGCAAAGAATAGGAGGAAGAGGTAGGAGGAGGCTGTTTCATTATCCCCTCAGGAGACACCTCCAAGACTTCGGACTAGTGTAGTGCAAGGCACATCTAACATCCACACTCCTCCGCAAAGCACAACACACTGGCCAGGGCTTTAACAAATGGACGCTTGAGGCACATGCATCCAAACCATAACAGAATTTGTGAGCTGGTTTTCGAGATTTTAAAGCAAATTGTATCTGTTTGAGCTGTTTCTTGTAGACAGTGACAGACATGTATAAATACTATCATGCAAACATTAAGAAGATAATAGGTTTTCCCATTCCCCCGCGCTCCCTTCAACCGGTCCACCCCTGCCTATATGCATAAGATTTGTTTCAATTTTTCATGTCCAAATACAAATTCCAAATGGTGAAAGTGATCGTAAGGTATGCCTAAAATATACCAATAAACTCAATAAATAAAAAAGAAGTACATTTTAAATTTGAAAAATTAGTTATCAAATTCTGAATAAAATATGATCATGTTACTACTACATTGATTATTTCATACAATATCTGAGCATGTGAGGGTTTATAACAATCTATTTTAAAATATGTAAAAATTGTAAAGCAAATATAAAATTACATAAATTCCATAATTCCATAACTTGAAATTATATATTTGAATTATGAATATCTTTCCCACAGCTCCTAGATAACTATACCCTATTTTAATCAGTGGTGCATCTCTTTCCAAATCTTTATACCAGTTGACTCAGGTGCACTTTTCCTTATAAATATCTCCTCCAAATTTTGGCACAG